>NC_053022.1:292741100-292914816 GCF_003073215.2 Triticum urartu
AAGAGAATATCACAAGCTTGAGCATTGTATTGCAGCATCTTTAACTTTTCCGCGGTAGCTTCATGGTTTGGTTCTCTCCCATCAAAGAATTCACCTTGCAAGCCAATACATACAATAGCCCAAACGGCGGGGTTATGTCCAAGAATATGCATTTTCATCCTATGCTTCCAACTAGCAAAATTAGTACCATCGAAGTAAGGACCACTACGGTGGTAATTTCCCTTGCTAGACGCCATACTCTCCTAGGTTGTGAAACCAAGGCTATGATTACCAAAAGCTATGGAAATCAAGGCAAATGGAGACCAAAGCTCTGATACCACTTGTAGGATCGAAAGTATGTCTAGAGGGGGGGTGATTAGACTACTTGACCAAATAAAAATCTAGCCTTTTCCCAATTTTAAGTCTTGGCAGATTTTAACAACTTAGCACAAGTCAAGCAATAAACCTACACATGCAAGTCTAAGAGTATAGCAGCCGAATGTAAAACATTGCACATGAAGGTAAAGGGAGGAGTTTGGAGGGAGCAAACACAATTTAGACATGGAGATATTTGGCGTGGTTCCGATAGAAGGTGCTATCGTACATCCACGTTGATGGAGACTTCAACCAACGAAGGGTAACGGTTGCGCGAGTCCACGGAGGGCTCCACCCACGAAGGGTCCATGAAGAAGCAACCTTGTCTATCCCACCATGCCCATCGCCCACGAAGGACTTGACTCACTAGGGTAGATCTTCATGAAGTAGGCGATCTCCTTGCCCATACAAACTCCTTGGTTCAACTCCACAATCTTGACGGAGGCTCCCAAGTGAAGCCTAACCAATCTAGGAGACACCACTCTCCAAAAGGTAATAGATGGTGTGTTGATGATGAACTCCTTGCCCTTGTGCTTCAAATGATAGTCTCCCCAACAGTCAACTCTCTCTCACAGATTTGGATTTGGTGGAAAGATGATTTGAGTGGAAAGCAACTTGGGTAAGGCTAGAGATCAAGATTCAAATGGTTGGAATGGAATATCTTGGTCTCAACACATGAGTAGGTGGTTCTCTCTCAGAAAATGAATGCTGAAGTGTAGGCATGTTCTGATGGCTCTCCTTCCTTATGAAGGAAGGGTGGAGGGGTATATATATCCTCCACACAAAATCTAACCATTACACACAATTCACCGAACTCGGTGAGACCGAATCAGAAAACTCGGTGGGACCGATTCAGTTCAAAATGTGAACGTTAGGCTTTTCGGTGGGACCGACATGTCAACGCGGTGGGACCGATTTCATTAGGGTTAAGGCATAACGTAATCTCTATGAGACCGATTACACAAACACAGTGGGACCGATTTTGGTAATAAGATAGCCAGAGAGTTGGTCAAGCAAACTCGGTGGGACCGAATCGCTCATTTCGGTGAGACTGAAATGTTATGGAAGGGAAACAGAGAGTTTGTATTGCGAACACGGTGGGACCGATCGCTCATCTCGGTTGGACCGAAACATTACGAAGGGAAACAAAGAGTTTGAAATCCCATCTCGGTAAGACCGAGATCCCTATCGGTGAGGCCGAAGTGACTAGGGTTTGTGGCAGTTGCTATGTCAAGTGAACTCGGTGGCGCCGGATAGAACTTTTCGGTGGGGCCGAGTTTGACCTTTTGGTTTGGGACATATGTGGATATGAGAAAGTGGTTGAGGGTTTTTGGAGCATATCACTAAGCATTTTGAGCAAGTAAGCCATTAAGCAACACCTCATCCCCTTTTAATAGTATTGGCTTTTCCTATTGACTCAATGTGATCTTGGATCACTAAAAGTAAAATGTAGAGTTGTAACACCCCGGATATGACTTTCCCAATATGTATTCCAACTCTTGCCATTTCCGGCTTTAAGTTATTTTATTTTCTCGGGTTCGGGTCTTTGCCTCCGTGTGTTGTTATCATTGTCATGCATCTCATATCATGTCATCATGTGCATTGCATTTGCATACGTGTTCATCTCTTGCATTCGAGCATTTTCCCCGCTGTCCGTTTTGCATTCCGGCGCTTCGTTCTCCTCCGGTGGTCATTTCTACCTTTCTTTTGTGTGTGGGGATTAAACATTTCCGGATTGGACCGAGACTTGCCAAGCGGCCTTGGTTAACTACCGGTAGACCGCCTGTCAAGTTTCGTACCATTTGGACTTCGTTTGATGCTCCAACGGTTGACCGAGGGACCGAAAAGGCCTCGTGTGTGTTGCACCCCAACACCCCTCCAAGTTGGCCCAAAAACCCACCTAAACCTCCTCCATCACCTAGGCCGTTCGATCACGATCGCGTGGCCGCAAACCGCACCTCATTTGGAGCTTCCTAGCTCCCTCTATCTATAAAACTAGACCTTCCCCGAAAATCCCGGATCTCCTCTCCGCCTAACCCTAAAAATTCAGCTCCGCCGTCATCGGACACGTCCGGCCGCGACCGGATGCGTCCACCCGCCGCGCCCAGCCAGCCACAGCGTGCCACGTGGCACCCCGGCGCCCGCCGCCGCCGCGGCCCGCGGAAGCCCGCAGCCGGCCCTCCTCCACCGCCTCCCGGGCCGTGCCTCCACCGCGCCCCGCGCCGCTCCTCTCCTCCGCGCGCCGCCTGAGTCCGCCGGCGCCGCCCTACCTTGCCTCGTTGCCGGTGGCCGCCGACCCCGCCGCCGTTCACCTCTCCGACCGAGCCCCGCCGCCGTTCGGTCGCCCCGCGCTAGAGCCGCACCTCGCCGCCCCGTCCTCGCCGCCCGGTGCCGACTCCGGCCGCCGCCCCGGCAAGTCCTTGCTGCAGTCCGACGACATCCTCAACCCCGGCGAACCTCGAGACTCATGCATCTACAGTAACCGCCGGCTCGGATCTGGATCTGGAGTTGGACGGTTGACTTTTGCCCGAAACCCTAACTTTTCTTGCCTTGTTCATCGCATCGTAACTCCTCATCCGTAGCTCTGTTTTTGGCATATAGCATATCAAAATGTTCATCTCAGAGAGCACATCATTTCATTCCATTATATCATTTTCATTTGAGTTCATCTTGATGCCCGAAATGCTGTTAGAAGAGTGCTACTTGAGATAATTATCATATCTGCTGCTCCATTTAGATTTTTGTCATTTTTGCCATGATTATTGTGTGCATGATATGCACATGAGCTCTACATATGTTTTGTTAAGGGTTTTGCCATCTTTCCAGAGGTGCAACCCATGTATTTTTGTGATGTGTGTGGTGACTAGCACAAGCTTGCAAAGTGAGGCACTTGGTAATGCTGATTTCAGGGACTTAGCATTTCCACTAAGTCCTTGAGCTGTTTATCTCATATGGCCATATGTTCATGTTGTTTCCTAGTGATCCGTGCCTCTTTTGAGGATGATCAGTAAGGGTGTTTTGTTAATCTTGTAGTGCTCTATCCATCCATGTCTTTGTTTGCAATTATGGAGCACCCTAGCTTGAGTCAATCGAGCTCTACTTTTGCTATTTCGTGAATCCGGGCAGATTGTCTACTTGTTAGCGATATTGCCGATGATGTTGTAGTTGATCCGTGCATGCTATGTTATTGTTCTTGCCATGTCTAGCTTGTATTTTGTGTATTCTTGATGGGTGTATGCTTAGTTTGTCATGACTTGCTCCGTAGTGAGTGCATCAAGGTCGTAAACATGCCTACTTGAGATATGTTTCACCATGTGCCAGTTTTCACTAAGTCTGAAAACTGATTATATTTTTGCCATGTTCACATGCTTGCAATTGTATTTTCTGATCCCTTTTGGCTCAAGGTCGCTAAGGGACTTTTGTTAATCTCTTTGAGTAGCTCCATGCCATACTTTACTTTTCCATGTTCAGGTCCTGTAGCATGTAGTTTTCATGCTCCGAAGATTGCTACCTGATCTGAAATTCCAGACAAGTGTTAATTTCACTAAGTCTGAGATCTGTTTACCATATGCATTTTTGCCATGCTTGTTTGAACCTGTTAATGGATGAATTGGCCGTAGCTCAGTGCTAGACTTTTGTTAAGAATCATGAATGCATACCTGCCATGTATTTTTGTTGCCATGTTTGGGTGCTGTAGCTTGTTCATCTCTTTGCATTTAGATGGCTACTTGCTGTAAATCGCAGAACGTGGTCATATTTGAATCGCTTGCCATTTCCAAACCGTAACTCCGATTCCGGCGTTCTTTATATCGTTTTCAAGAGATTTCATCTCATCTTTCCAGTGGCACACTTGGATTCCCAAGTTGAGGCCAGGTTCATGCATACCTTGTCAAATCTTGCATATGCATCCCGCATCGCATCCCGCATAGCATACCATCCTTGCATCATATTGTTTGATCCTTGCACGTGGTTGATTGTGTCCTTGTTGCTTGTTTGTCTTGTTTGGGTAGAGCCGGGAGACGAGTTCGCTACCGAGGAGCCCGTTGAGTTTGCTTTCGAGGATCTAGTCAACTCTGACCACTTTGCAGGCAAGATGATCATACCCTCAAAATCACTACTATCTTTGCTTTGCTAGATGCTCGCTCTTTTGCTATGCCAATGCTACGATGCCTACCACTTGATTTCAAGCCTCCCAAATTGCCATGTCAAACCTCTAACCCACCATGTCCTAGCAAACCGTTGATTGGCTATGTTACCGCTTTGCCCAGCCCCTCTTATAGCGTTGCTAGTTGCAGGTGAAGATTGGAGGCCGTTCCTTGTTGGAACATCTATTTACTTGTTGGGATATCATTATATTGCCATGTTATCTTAATGCATCTATATACTTGGTAAAGGGTGGAAGGCTCGGCCTCTCGCCTAGTGTTTTGTTCCACTCTTGCCGCCCTAGTTTCCGTCATATCGGTGTTATGTTCCCGGATTTTGCGTTCCTTACGCGGTTGGGTTATAATGGGAACCCCTTGCTAGTTCGCCTTGATTAAAGCTTTTCCAGCAATGCCCGACCTTGGTTTTACCATTTGCCACCTAGCCTCTTTTCCCTTGGGTTTCTGGAGCCCAAGGGTCATCTTATTTTAGCCCCCCCTGGGCCAGTGCTCCTCTGAGTGTTGGTCCAAACTAGAGTCCTGTGCAGCGCCCCCTCGGGGAAACTCGAGGTTTGGTTTTAGTTGTATGGAGAGCTCATCTGAGTGTGCCCTGAGAACGAGATATGTGCAGCTCCTATCGGGATTTGTCGGCACATTCGGGCGGTGTTGCTGGTCTTGTTTTAACCTATCGAAGTGTCTTGAAGAACCGAGATACCGAGTCTGATCGGAACGTCTCGGGAGGAGGTCTATTCCTTCGTTGACCGTGAGAGCTTGTCATGGGCTAAGTTGGGACTCCCCTGCAGGGATTTGAACTTTCGAAAGCCGTGCCCGCGGTTATGGGCAGATGGGAATTTGTTAATTTCCGGTTGTAGATAACTTGAACCTTAATTTAATTAAAAATGAATCAACTAAGTGTGTTACCGTGATGGCCTCTTCTCGGCGGAGTCCGGAAAGTGGACACGGTGTTGGAGTAATGCTTGCCGCAGGTTTGCCCTCTTTAGTTATGCATTCGCGCTTTGCCTTCTCTTCTCGCTCTCTTTTGCGAACAGGATAGCCACCATATTTGCTAGTCGCTTGCTGCAGTTCCACATATTTACCTTGCCATACCTATAAGCTTAAATAGTCTTGATCGCGAGGGTGCGAGATTGCTGAGTCCCTGTGGCTCACAGATTACTATTACACCAGATGCAAGGCCTGATGATTCCGCTCCAGGTGACGCGCTTGAGCTCAAGTGGGAGTTCAACGAAGACTCTCAGCGTTACTATGTTTCCTTTCCTGATGATCAGTAGTGGTGCCCAGTTGGGGGTGATCGGGACCGTGTCGCATGTTGGGTTATCTTTTATTTTGGCGCCGTAGTCGGGCCATGAGTGTTTGGTTGATGTAATGTTATTTATGTACTTGATTGACGTGGCGGGTGTAAGCCAACTATGTTATCTCCCCTTTTATTATCTATATATTACATGGGATGTTGTGAAAATTGCCTAACTTGCGACATATGCCTTCAATGCGATTATGTCTCTAAGTCATGCCTCGACACGTGGGAGCTATATTCGCATCGAGGGTGTGACAAGAGTCTTAAGCTTGAGACAATATGTATCCTTAGCATTTTGAGCGGTCCACATTCCTAATCCATGCCATGCCAATCATTGAACTTTCTAAAATGATCATCTTGAAATAGTATTAGTTCAATGAGCTATATGTTGTTAGTGATTACCAAAACCACCCAGGGATAGTTGCACTTTCAATACTCGTCCACATGTCCTTCATGCGCGGCCACTACTGGGCGGGCATGAAGGCCAACTGGATCATCCTCATCCACCAATCCGGTAGTCCGTGGCATCTCGTGGATATCTACACCCAGCGAGAGATCACCCTTCCATCGTTGGATACCGCCGCCATCGAGCCTCGCGGCCCACCAGACACTCCTGCCTAGTACACACGAGACGCGTCGAGCTTTTGGCTCGACCTCTGTTTGCTGAAGGTTGTAATCTGTGAAGTGCCCACACCATCAGAAGACTACATGGATTACAATCTCATTGCCGTGTTCAACATAGGATTAGTTTATCTGGAATCCGACCGCCATACATGGTTATGGCTCATCGTCAATCCTCTTCAGCCAACATTTCTTTCTGATGCTATATTGCACGATGGCATCGTTTACGCGGTCGACGCACAGATTGGCTGCCTATACTGGTGGAATCTATCATCGTGTAATTGTTCTATCTCATCTCATCTTTACCTTATGAATTCGACTGCCTGTTCATTGTTACAAATTTAGAATACATATTATGTCTATAACAACATCATTGCTATATGTTCCTCTCATTTCCTAGATTTTCATGACCACACATGTTATTGTTAGAGTTGATATGAGAACAATTGGCATCTAATGATTGTTAGAATAGATATTATGAGTATAACCTCATGATTGCTATATGTTACTCTCATTTTCAGGATTTTTATAACAATGCATGTTATTGCTTAGAGTTGATATGATAATTGTAGTAAGTGCTATGGTAGAATATGAGTAGGCCCTGTCATATCTATTTTCCTCTCATTGTTACATGATGTTTGAACCATGATATATTGCTAGAATATGAAAGCCATTGGCTTATTTTTTTTAACTTGGGTTATGATTATGACCACGGCATTGCAATTCTCTGTCTATGATATGTGTCACTGTTATAATAATCCTAATTCCACACATACTCTGAACATGATTGTTTACTTTTGTCCTTTTGGTCTCCAATTTGAATTGTTGCAGCAGACGCAAATGCGCTGGCCTTCATGATTCCAGGACCTGGAATCATACCAGCCGATGGGTGGTGGTTTATTGCTCGTTCAGCTGACGATGGTCATTTGATGTTCATTTGCACATACCAAATTGACCAAACCATTTCATCAAACCACATGCAGTATAATGCATGGGGCGTTCGTGACATTGATGGCTATGGATCCTTCGTGTTCAAGAAAGATCCCAACTCAGTTGGGCTAGGCGTATTCAACTGGAGGCGGGTTTACAGCCTCGGCAACCACTCCATGTTCCTCGGGCTCAATTATCCGATCATCCAACCAATCATCGATCATATCATCGGTGATGATTACCGTGCTATGCAACTTCCATTCGCCATGGGGAACTGTGTTTACACATCATACCATGGGTTTCATGAATGACCATATCCAGAGATTCATCAACACAACTTGTTGCCAGATAATCTTTAGTGTGTGAAAGGCATCAAGCTTCCATGCGATGGATGGATTTTGCAAACCTGACATGTGGCGATGTGGTTCATGCCAATAGCAAATATGTACAACTTGATTCGTGCTGATATCTAGACTAAGACATGTATCCTGCTGTTTGTAGCATGACCCTCTTTTGTTGGATATTATGTAATGTTGTTAGTTTGAAGTACTCCTCTAGTTTGAAGGATAGATACCTTTCTAGGATCAAGTGCATCCTAACTCACCTGTGTAGGATGTACTGATAATGATGATTGAGATGTTGTGTAGAAGCCATATATCAATTAGGCTTCAAGTGTGTACTTGTTGGTGAAAGTGTTGTCCAATGGGAATTATATTTTGTATTACTCATGTAGCCTACAAAGTCTGTCGCATAGCCTTGTAACTTCTTACCCCATTTCTAAATTTGTACTAGTCCTCTATACCGTATATTGCACTACTCGTACTACTACCTCCCTCCTGGTTTACTAGTCCCCTTCGTAATTTGTGTCAAATTTTGACCATAAAATTCACTAACTAAATGTTAATGCATGTCACAAAAAATTATAACGTTTTATTCGTATTTGAACATAGTTTCCAACGGAATAATTTTCGATGACAATCATTGAAATTTTGTTAGTTAAACCTATGGTTAAAATGTGACACTAAATACGACTAGTAAGTAGTACAGTAGCAGTACTAGTTGGTTTAAGGGAAAACCAGTGGTAAAAAAATCAGCGCTGTGCGTGAGGTGACACAAGAATCCCGGTGGCGTGTTCGGGTATTGTGGACTTCAGATTTGGAGTACTACCTCTTATCTATCAAAATCTTTCATCATTCACTTAAAACAATCGATTGATCATACATTGAGTACCATATAACTGGAATTAACCGATGCAACTCCAAGAAGGATTGACCACTGCTGCCGACTGGCGTCAAGTTCGATCCCACGGATCAGGAGCTGATCGAGCACCTTGAGGCCAAAGTGAGTGCTGACAGCGCAAGATCTCACCCTCTCATCGATTTGTTCATACCAACCATTGACAGCGAGCACGGCATATGCTACACCCATCCTAAGAAACTTCCAGGTAAGACACCGATCGGCCGTCTATTTGCACAAACATATTCCTTTATTTATAGCTCTATTTTTCCTTTTAGACGCAGACCTAGTGAAGCAATTACAATTTGACAGTTAATAAAAAGTGAAACAAGTGAATACAACATGCCAAAGATGTTATGAAAATGCCAACTACGTACACTAAAACCTGTATTCGACAATACTACATGTATCACACTAAGTGGCCTAAGCAAGCATTTCTTCTAGCGCAATTCCAGGGTGTTCAAAAGGGGCACGTGGACGCATCGCAAGATACAGTCAGAGTGCGGCATGCACGCAATGTGGCACAGGACCGGCAATACCTTGCCAATGATGGTCACCGGACGGCAGACGGGTAGCAAAAAGGTTTTGGTGCTGCACACCAACAAGAACTTCGACCAGCAGAGGACCAACTAGGTGATGCACCAGTACCACCTCGGGGACCTGGAGCAAGAGAAGGAGCGGGAGCTGGTTCTCTGCACGATTTTCTACCAGACGAACACTAGGGCCGGGAGTAAAAAGATTATAAGTTAGTTTGGTATTTGTACTTGTACTACCTTATCGTCCGCAATTTGGTATTGTTGTTAACGATCTTTCGGTATGAACTTAGCATTTGCTTCCAACCATCATGCCGAGGGTCGACGCGGATATAAAGCTGAATCATTTGTTTCGAAATGAATTTTCAGGCACTTGATTTTTATTTGATGGGTAGCATAAGCACCTGCAGTTTGAATTCCCAGTTCTCAATTTTTTTTGAAACAAGTGCATGCACTTATTGTCACGATGAAAAAACAATATACCTGCTACATCCCAGTTATTAGTCTGTACTTGCAGAATTCTCTCATTTATTGAGCAGGTATATTGTTTTTTTTAGGTCGAGCAAGTTTCAACTGGACTGTAGACTGCCCAGGCTTGGTTTTGTTTTTAACAGGCCTAGCCCATGACGACAACAGGGCACAAAGATCCAGCAGGTATCTACTGGCATCTAGCCCGCCAGCGTTAGTTATATTTTGTGTTACAACATCCGCATGCAGTTTTTTTACTGAATCAAACACATAGCCCAGTTCTATTTTCCTCTAGAAATACCATGTCCTACTTCCGTTTTCTAATCTCTACCTATAGTTTTACTAGTTCATATACACGTATCATTCTATTGAAAATACATTTCCCTTTTCATATTTACATCCTTATTTTTGTTGTTGTCTTCCCTCCTAGCGCTGATTTTTTACCACAGGTTTTCCCTTAAACCAACTCAATTGTCCCACGTCTTATTTGCTTACAAAAACAAAATGATTTTTTTGGCAAATCAATAAGTTCTTAAAAAAATGTTTATCATTTCAGGATTACAACAGTTCGGACTCCACCGAAATTTGCAAAATAAGGTTGAACTTTTTGACCGTGGTCCTAGGCAGAAAATGGGTTGTAATAAATTACTTAACAGTTAGGAAATGGGCTGCAAATTATTAAAAAAATAGAAAATGGGTTCTATGTTGTCTGCCACAGATTTGTAGGCTGACTTGTGGGCCTACTAAGTTCATGCATACACAGGTTTCTCAAAAAAAGAAACTTAGTCAACAATCGACTCTACCAGCGTCAGACCGTTAGGTGTCAATCTAACGGCAATCGTGCTTCTTCGGTCTCTGATCTTCCTGCTCCAGCCGCCCAAACCAGCGCCGGCAGAACCAGCCGCTCCCGCCTCCCATGGTCGGTTGTGCTGCCGGGCAGGCCTCATGGCCCCACCATACTCGCATCCCTGGCCTGGCTATCCCTCTACTCACCCACACCTCCTGTTATTTTCCGGCGACAGCAGCCGAACCAGTCAACCCTCGTACTCCCCACCGTGTGGGCAGCCACTGTCGTGTCTTTCCCGGCTCTGTGTCATTCCCTCCGTAGGCCTCGCCGTCGTCCACCGCCCTGGTGCTCTCGGCGTGGCATGGTCAACGTGGTCAATGAACGACATCCGTCGGAAGTGGACTGTACGTGGAGAGGATGACAGCTGGGTCCATGGCTGCACACAAGGAAATGCCTCCTTATTACACGCAAAATAATGATTCCTCCACCTGACATCTGGGACCAACCGAAAGGTCCTCTGTATTTCGCGAAAAAATGTTCCCGCCGCTGACAGCTCGGACCCACCAGCTATATCTTCGCACGCAAGGAAGTGCTGCCTTATTACGCACAAAAAAATGAATACTCCCTGCTAGCTGGGACCCACCATATGGGAGGCTGACTTGTGGGCCTACTAAGTTGACGCGGACGGAGGGCTTTTTCAACTTAGTCAATATGAATGATTCTAGCTCCAGTGACCGTATGATGTCCATCCAATGGCCGTAGTGCTTCTTCAACCTCTGGACTTCTTGCTCCAGCCGCCCAAACCAACACCGGTCGTGACGCGTGCTCCTACCTCCTATGGCCGGTTGTGATGCTGCGGAGGCCTCACCCCCCCTACTACTCCCACCGCTAGCCTGGCCCTATGGCGACGGCAGGCTCACACCGCAATCGAACCAGTGAACCCTTGTACTCCTGTCCACGTGGGCTTCCACTGCCGCGTCTTCCCCAGCTCCGCGTCGTCCCCTTCCTAGGCCTCGACGTCGTCTACCACCCTGGTGCTCTCGGCGCGGCATGGTCAACGTGGTCAAGGAACAACTTCCATCGGAAGAATACTATACGTGGACAGGCTGACAGCTGGGTCCACGGCCGCAGCAAGGAAGTGCCTCCTTATTACGCGGGAAATAATGATTCCTCCACCTGGCAGCAGGGACCCACCAGACGAGCCACCGTATTTCATGAGAAAAAGCATTTCCATGACTGCTGGGACCCACCAACTATATCTTTGCACATAAGGAAGTGCGTCCATATTACGGGCAAAAAAATGATTCGCCCCCTGACTGCTGGGACCCACCAGCTACATCTTCGCACGGAAGGAAGTGCCTGACAGTCGGGACCCACCTGGTCGAAGCGTACGTAGCATTGTCATTCTGGTCGCTAACGTGTACGTACATACTGGTTGATGTAGAGGCGCACACGTGTCGTAGTAGAGGCGCGCACGTAGTATGTACACGTACGTACAACCATGGTGCAAGAAAGTAAATACGGCCACGTACGTACATACAGGCGAGGTCTCGAACGCCTACTCGCGCATACGTACGGCTAGGGCTCGTGTACATGGCTTGGTAGGAATGGAGAAGCTGCGCCGTCGTCGTGTTCATGGGGAGGCAACGAAATGCGTCATTTTCATAGGGAGGCAACGGAATACGTCGTGTTCATCGGGAGCCAACCAGCTTGGACGGAACAGCCGATGGAATTGAGGCCTGGCATACCGCAGAACGGAGAAAACGGCCTTGTGTTCGACTGGCCACGATCGAAACAGGATCATGTTCATCGGGAGGGGTCTGGCGTACCGCAAAATGGTGGAAACAGGCCTCCTACGGTGGGAACGGTGCCCTGTTGATCGGGAGGGGTGTGGCGTATCGCGAAATGGAGGAAACAAACTTCTGTTGGAGCGCTACGGTTGAAACGGGGTCCTGTCCATCGGGAGGGGTGTGGCGTACTGCAAAACGGGACTCCATGGGATATTGTTCATCTCCACCGTCGACTCCCTCAACAGGCTACTATTCATCCACCGTCGACCTCCTCCAGCCTCCACATGCGACTGTTCATCCACGGGCTCCTTTTCATCCAGCCTCCACCACGCGCTCCTCCACCGGCTACTGTTCAACCAGCCCTCTCCATGGGGTCCTGTTCAACCACCCCTCCACGGGCTACTGTTCATCCAGCCCTCCACCGGCTACTATTCAACCAGCCCTCCACGGGGTCCTGTTCATCCAGCCCTCCACGGGGTCCTGTTCATCCACCGGTTCGATCGATCGGAGTCCTGTTCATCCAGCGGCAACGGCCTCTACTACCACGGGGTCTTGTTCATCCAACCCCCACCGGGAACTGTTCATCCCAACACCCCCCCCAACAACGCTCACTATTCATCAAGGGAAGGAGGCAGCAGTGTTCGATCGGCTTCAGTTAGCAGCAGTAGCGAAGGTATCACTCGGGTTTAGTTAACAGCAAGGGATCGATCAGGGTTCAGTAACATAGTTAGTGCAATCGCTCGGGTTCAGTTAGAGCCCAACGCCTCACTCGGGTTCAGTTAGAGCGCAACACCTCGCACACATGCGTACATGTACGAGAGAAACGCGCATCGCTCGGCCCCCGGCCACCCACCAAAACCGGAACTCCCTAATATTTTCCTTGCCCTCGCTTCTACCACAGTTTTTTCCGTCATGGACGGCCCAAAGAATGTCATGCAGCTGTGTCACCGGCCCGCCCAGGATGAAAAGCCCATTTTCTATCATGATTTTTTGTCATAGAAGTAGGAGCCCACCACATCTATGATGATACCGGGTTTTGTCACAATTATCGTCATAGAAGTGTCATAAGCATCACAGGAAAAAAATTCGTTCGGCCCAAAATGTCACGGATGTGTCTTTTTTTGTAGTGTTGCCTGCTTCTTGTGGTGGCCTTGCCCCTTGCCGGGATCGCCTGCCCGACAAGGGAGGCCCTTCTCTTGCCCATATCTTGCTCCTTAGGCTCGATCTTAGTCTCTCTGGACTGCATGTTGGTTCTTCGAATCTCTTGGTCCTTCAATCTCTGACTTGGGTTGGTGCTTCAATCTCGATCTTGTGCATGTACACAGTTGGGTAATAGACCCAGGGTTTGTTGCACCTACATAATGTTTGATTCTTTGACCGTTTACCACCTTCGGATTTGTGCCTTCGGCGTAGTTGATCTTGATGGCACCGGAACGATAGACCTCCTCGATAATGTAAGGACCTTCCCATTTAGAGAGAAGTTTTCCTGCAAAAAATCTTAAACGAGAGTTGTATAGCAAAACATGATCACGTACATTAAACTCATGCTTTTGTATCCTCTTGTCATGCCATTTTTAACCTTTTCTTTAAACAACTTGGCATTCTCATAGGCTTGGGTTCTCCATTCATCAAGTGAGGTAATGTCAAATAACCTATTTTCACCGGCAAGTTGGAAATCATAGTTGAGCTCTTTGATTGCCCAATAAGATTTATGTTCTAGTTATAGAGGTAAGTGACATGCTTTTCCATAAACCATTTTATACGGAGACATACCCATAGGATTCTTATAAGAAGTTCTATAAGCCTGTAATGCATCATCAAGTTTCTTAGACCAATTCTTTCTAGATCTATTAATAGTCTTTTGCAAAATCAATTTATCTATTGCTCAATTCTACTTGACCACTAGACCGAGAATGACATGGAGATGCAATTCTATGATTAACATCATACTTAGCAAGCAATTTATAGAGAGCACCATGAATAAAATGTGAACCACCATCAGTCATTAAATATCTTGGGACTCCAAACCTCGGAAAAATAACTTCTTTAAGCATCTTAATAGAAGTGTTATGATTAGCACTACTAGTTTGAATAGCGTCTACCCACTTAGTAACATAATCAACAACAACTAGAATATGTGTATACCCATTAGAGGAAGGAAAAGGTCACAAATAATCAAATCCACAAACATCAAATGGTTCAATGACGAGTGAATAATTCATAGGCATTTACTGACGTCTAATAATATTACAAATTCTCTAGCATTCATCACAAGACAAGACATACTTAGGAGCATCCTTGAAGAGAGTAGGCCAATAAAAACCAGATTGCAATACCTTGTGTGCAGTTCTATCTCTAGCATGGTGTCCTTAGTAGGCCTCGGAGTGACACTTGCATAGGATATGTTCCTGTTCATGCTCAGGTACACAACGTCTAATAACACCATCTACTCCTTCTTTATAAAGGTGTGGTCATCCCAAAACTAACGTCTTAAATCATACAAAAACTTTTTCTTTTGCTGGTATGTGAAACTAGGAGGTATAAATTTAACAACAATGTAATTACAATAATCAGCATACCATGGATCATTACAAGAAGCATTTATGACAGCTAGTTGTTCATCAGGAAAGCTATCATTAATAGGTCGTGGGTCATCAAGAACATTTTCTAACCTAAACAAGTTGTCTGCAACGGGGTTCTAAGCTCCCTTTCTATCAATAATATGCAAATCAAATTCTTGTAGCAAGAGAACCCATCTAATAAGTCTAGGTTTAGCATGTTTCTTTTTCATAAGATATTTAATAGCAGCATGATCAGTGTGAACAGTTACTTTGGAATCTACAATATAACATAAGAACTTATCATAAGCAAAAACAACTGCTAAAATTCCTTTTTCAGTAGTTGCATAATTTCTTTGGGCACTGTCCAGAGTTTTACTAGCATAATGAATAACATTCAATTTCTTATCAACTCTTTGTCCTAGAACAACACCAACTGCATAATCACTAGCATCACACATATTTTCAAAGGGTAAATTCCAATCAGGTGGTTGAACAATAGGTGCATAAATCAAGGCTTTCTTAAGTATTTCAAATGCTTCTACACAATCATCATCAAACACAAAAGGAACATCCTTTTGCAAGATATTAGTGAGAGGCCTAGAAATTTTAGAGAAGTCTTTAATAAACCTCCTATAGAAACCAACATGAACAAGGAAACTTATTATACCTTTGATATCTTTAGGACACGACATCTTTTCAATAGCATCTACTTTAGCTTTATCAACTTCAATACCTCTTTCAGAAATTTTATGCCCCAAGACAATACCTTCATTAACCATAAAGTGTCACTTCTCCCAATTCAAGACAAGAATAGCTTCTTCACATCTCTGCAAAACTCGATCTAGGTTGCTTAAGCAATCATCAAAAGAATTACATGAATGGAGAAATCATCCACGAAAACCTCAACAATCTTTTCACATAAGTCAGAGAATATAGCAGTCATGCATCTTTGAAAGCAGGCAGGTGCATTGCATAAACCAAAAGGCATACGTCTATAAGAAAAAGTACCAAAAGGGCAAGTAAAAGTGGTCTTTTCTTAGTCCTCTTTTGACACAAGTATTTGAGAGAAACCAAAATAACCATCTAGAAAGCAAAAATGTGTTTGTTTGGATAGTCTTTCTAGCATTTGATCAATAAAAGGTAGAGGGTAATGATCTTTTCTAGTAGCTTTGTTTAATTTGCGAAAATCAATTACCATTCTATAGCCTGTAACAATTCTTTGTGGAAAGATTCATTCTTATCATTAGGAACAACAGTAATACCTCCCGTCTTAGGGACACAATGAATAGGACTTACCCAGCTACTATCAGTAATAGGATAAATTATACCTGCCTCCAAAAGCTTTAGTATTTCATTTCTTACCACTTCTTTCATCTAAGGATTTAACCGTCATTGATGATCAACAACTGGTTTAGCATCAAGCTCCAATTTAATTTTGCGCTGACGTAGAGTGGGACTAATGCCCTTAAGATCATCAAGAGTATATCCAATAGCTGCACGGTGCTTCTTCAGAGTTTTCAATAATTTCTTTTCTTCATGCTCTAAAAGGTTAGCACTAATAATAACATGATATATCTTCTTTTCATCAAGATAAGCATATTTCAAAGTATCAGGTAATTGTTTAGGCTCGAATACGGTATCACCCTTGGGTGGAGGAGGATCGCCAAGGATTTCAACAGGAAATTGTGTTTCAAAATAGGCCCTTGATTAAAGAATATTTCATCTAATTCCTTTCTTTCATTCATAAATATATCATTTTCATGGTCTAGCAAATATTGTTCTAAAGGATCAGTAGGAGGCACGTCAATAGAAGCAAGACCAATATTTCATATTTACTAGGCAATTATTTATCATGGGGTTGTCTATGAAATTTAGAGAAATTAAAATCATGAGACATATCCCCTAAACCTGCGGTAACAATATCATTCTTGCAGTCTAGCTTAACATTAATAGTGTTCAAGAAAGGTCTACCAAATATAAAGGGACAAAAATCATCTTGTGGGCAACCAAGAACAAGAAAATAAATAGGGTTCCCACACAAGACTTCAACATCTCTAACAATCCCAATTGGTGATATAGTATCTCTATTGGCAAGTTTAATTGTGACATCAATATCTTCTATCTCAGCAGGTGCAATATCATTCATAATTCTTTATATAAAGTAAAAGGAATTGCACTCACACTAGCACCCACATCACATAAGCCATGACAACAATGATCTCCTATTTTAATAGAAACAACAGGCATGCCAACAATAGGTCTATGTTTATCTTTAATATCGGGTTTAGAAATTCTAGCAGCTTCAGCACATAAGTAAATAACATGCCCATCAATATTATCAACCAAGAGTTCTTTAACCATAGCAATACTAGGTTCAACCTTAATTTTTTCAGGGGGTGTAGGTGTTCTATTATAACTCTTACGAACCATAGTTGAAGCTTTAGTATGATCCTTTATTCTAATAGGAAAAGGTGGTTTCTCAATATAACAGTACGAACAATAGGATCAACATTATAAGTTATAGCTTCTTCTTCAACTTTAATAGGTTCTACTACTTTCAATTCAATGGGAGGATGATATTTAAACCACTTCTCCTTGGGGAGATAAACATGAGTAGCAAAATATTCACAAAAAGAAGTTACTATCTCAGAGTCAAGTCCATATTAAGTGCTAAAATCGCGAAAAGCGTCGGTATCCATATAAGATTTAACACAATCAAACTTAAGGTTTATACCTGACTCCTCACCTTCATCGAGTTCCCAATCTTCAGAGTTGCGTTTAATTCTTTCCAATAAATCCCATTTGAATTCTATATCATTGTTTATAAAAGAACCAGTACAAGAAGTATCGAGCATGGATCGGTCATTTGAGAAAGCCGAGCATAAATTTTTTGAATAATAATTTATTTTCAGAGCTCGTGATTGGGGCATGAATATAACATTGACTTAAGCCTCCCCCAATCTTGAGCGATACTTTCTCCTTCACGAGGCCAAAAATTATATATGTAATTCCAATCACAATGAACTAGGTGCATAGGATAAAACTTCTAATGAAATTCCAATTTCAATCGGTTGTAGTTCCAAGATCCAATATCATTGCATAGCCTATACCATGTTAATGCCTTCTCCTTCAAAGATAAAGGGAATACCTTCTTCTTGACTTCATCTTCGGGCAAACCTGCAAGTTTAAATAATCCAAAAACTTCATCCACCTAGATTAGATGCATATCAGGGTGTAATGTTCTGTCTCCTGCATAAGGATTAGCCAGAAGTTTCTCTATCATACCCGATGGAATTTCATAATAAATATTTTCAGTAGGTGCGGTAGGTTGAGGGCAACTCTTTGCTCTACCAGTCGGGGTGAAGATACCCCTAACAACCCCCTTAAAGGATTATTTTCCATAGTAACAAGTGATAGTAAATTTCAGCACGTCATATAAATGTTTCCTAACCAAATTCCACTCACCAAAGGCGCTTCACTCCCCGGAAACGGCGCCAGAAAAGAGTCTTGATGACCCAAAAGTATAGGGGATCTATTGTAATCCTTTCAATAAGTAAGAGTGTCGAACCCAATGAGGATCAGAAGGAAATGACAAGCGGTTTTCAGCAAAGTATTCTCTGCAAGCACTGAAATTATCGGTAACAGATAGTTGTGTGATAAGATAATTCATAAAGGGTAATGAGTAACAAAAGTAAATAAAATGCAGCAAGGTGTCCCAATCCTTTTTGTAGCAAAGGACAAGCCTGGACGAACTCTTATATAAAGGAAAGCACTCCCGAGGACACATGGGAATTACTGTCAAGCTAGTTTTCATCATTCTCATATGATTCGTGTTTGTTACTTTGATAATTTAATATGTGGGTGGACCGGTGCTTGGGTGCTCCCCTTCCTTGGACAAGCCTTCAACTTATGATTAAACCCTCTCACAAGCATCCGCAACTACGAAAGAAGAATTAAGATAAATCTAACCATAGCATGAAACATATGGATCCAAATCAGCCCCTTATGAAGCAATGATAAACTAGGGTTTAAGCTTCTGTCACTCTAGCTACCCATCATCTACTTATTACTTCCCAATGCCTTCCCCTAGGCCCAAATCATGGTGAAGTTTCATGTAGTCGACGTTCAGATAACACCACTAGAGGAAAGACAACATACATCTCATTAAAATATCGAATGAATACCAAATTAACATGATTACTTATAACAAGACTTCTCACATGTCCTCACGAACAAACGTAACTACTCACAAAGCATATTCATGTTCATAATCAGAGGAGTATTAATTATCATTAAGGATATTAACATATGATCTTCCACCAAATAAACCAACTAGCATCAACCACAAGGAGTAATCAACACTACTAGCAAACCACAGGTAACAATCTGAGGTTTTGAGACAAAGATCGAATACAAGAGATGAAGTAGGGTTTGAGAGGAGATGGTGTTGGTGAAGATGTTGATGGAGATTGACCCCCTCTTGATGAGAGGATCATTGGTGAGGACGATGGCTTTCATTTCCTCCTCCGGGAGGTAAGTTTCCCCGACAGAACAGCTCCGCCGGAGCCCTAGATTGGTTCTACCCAAGTTCCACCTCGAGACGGTGGCGCTTCGTCCCGAAAGATTCCTCTTGATTTTTTCCAGGACAAAACACACCTTATAGAAGAAGATGGGCATCGGGGGCCTGCCAGGTGGCCCACAAGGCAGGGGGCGCGCCCCCACCCTTGTGGATGTAGGTGGCCCCCCTCTGGTGCTTTCTTTGCCCAAAATTTTTTATATATTCCAAAATAATTCTCCCTGAAGTTTCGGGATTTTTGGAGTTGTGCAGAATAGGTCTCTAATATTTGCTCCTTTTCCAGTCCAGAATTCCAGCTGCCTGCATCTCCCTCTTCATGTAAACCTTGTAAAATAAGAGAGAAAAGGCATAAGTATTGTACCATAATGTGTCATAACAACACATAATGCAACAAATATCAATATAAAAGCATGATGCCAAATGGACGTAGCAGACACACCTATTTGAGAAAGCCAAAATTATGCTATGATTTGTTAGAATTGCTCTATATGCTTCACTTAAATTTTTTGAGCTATGGAATTGCTCTAGTGCTTCACTTGTATCTTTTTGAGCACGGTGTGCTGTAATATTTTTGCAGAAATGCTCTCATGCTTCACTTATATTTATTTGAGAGTTAGTGAAATTTTGAAGAAATTCTCTCATGCTTCACTTATATTATTTTGAGAGAAGAAATTTTTATGCTCACGTTTGATGCGTAGAATCCCAAGGTCATCCCCATGGACCTACCTATGTCTCCCACGACACCACTTGGACCAATGACAAGAGCACGAGCCAAGGCTATGAAAGATAAGGTGAACTCACTCCTCTCCGAACTACCACTTTCTATGCATGACACATGGCTACTACCTCAAGCGGAAACCCTATGTGTGATCAGGTACTTGGAGGAAAGCCATGGCTCAGCTATACCCAACGGACAAGACGGTGAGGACACCAAGCCCAATGGACAAGAAGAAGGACTGCTCGAAACTCCCAGGCACCGGACGACCGGCGAACCCTGGACGTCCGACGAACTCCAGGCTCTAGACGACCGGCCCCCTTCGGACAACCGGCACTACCACTCCCGAGCCAAAATGCCGGATTTCCGAAGACCTCCGGACGACCGGCGCCCCAGACATCCGACCCCGACCGGACGTCCGACTGAAGCACACCTGAGCCAAATCTACGGACGCCCGACGAGCACCGGACGTCTGGACCCTTGCGAGCCTCAGGACGACTGGTAACTATCGGACGTCCGACGCCTGTGTGCTGATTTTGCGTTGGGCTGGAGCCCATGTACCCCTTCAACCTCTAAGACTATATATAGACCCCCACCTCCTCTTTTCTAGGGTTAGCGTTGTGATAGCTCATATTAGAGATAGAGCCTCACTCATCCACATCAGATCTACTCCTCGAGAGAGACCGCGGCCCCTCTATGAAGAAGATCCCCTTGGATTCAAGACCCCCTTTTGGGTGGCCCCATTCAAGACCTCCTTTGGAGAAGAACCAGTTACCGTGTATCGTCCCTTGTTGACCGTAGATCATGTGAACTCTTTTGTGTTCAAGAATCTAGCATATATGTGATCATTCTTGTTGGTTTTAGTGTTTCTCTCGTGTTTCCCCTCATGTTCTTCGTGTTCTTCGCGGGATCTGCTCCTTTCATGAAATATCAGCCATATAGGGTTCCACCCTACATCAATGTTCTTCACTTAGAATCTTTTGAGCTTATCAAAAGCAACATATGAAATTAGTCCCAAAGTGATACATATTCAAGAGAGATATAATAAAAACTTTCATGAAGATCATTAGACAAAATAAACTTGATTCTTTGAAATGGTATTGAGATATTATGATAGTGATATGTTAGTCATGTTGGTGAGTAATTATGCTTTAGTAGAATATTGGTGTTAAGGTTTGTGATTCCCTATGCAAGCACGAAAGCCAATAGTTATGCAATGAAATTACATCCTACTTGTGGTGCATTATTCGGTGTTAGTTATGCCTCTTCCATGGTCTCTATATGCCTCTTCCAATTCCGTATCAACCATGGGAAGATATTAGCATCGATTTCGTGCTTGGTTTGCCTAGAACTAGAAATGGGAAGGATTCCGTGTTTGTTGTTGTGGATAGATTCTCTAAAATGGCACATTTCATTCCTTGCAACAAGATAGACGATGCTTCACATGTTGCCAATCTCTTTTGTTTTTGTTGGGAAATATTTCGTCTACATGGAGTGCCAAAGACGATTGTCTCGGACCGCGACGTCAAGTTCTTGAGTTACTTTTGGAAAACCTTATGCGTCAAGCTCGGAATGAAACTACTCTTCTCCACGGTTACCATCTACAAACCGACGGCCAAACGGAGGTGACCAACCGCACACTCTCTCCTCTACTTCGCGTGCTAATCAAGAAGAACATCAAGGAGTGGGAGGAGTGTCTACCTATCACCGAGTTCGCCTACAACTATGCAAGACACTCAACTACCGGCAAGTCCCCCTTCGAGGTCGTCTATGGATTCAACCCATGGTCCCCATTGGACATTCTTCCTCTACCACTACAAGAGCGCATCAATATGGACGCAAGTGCACGTGTGAACCATCTCAAGAAGTTGCATGAAGATACAAGGCACACCATCGAGCGCCAAGTACAACGACTAACAGCCAAGCTCAACATCAACAAGCACCTCATGGTATTCAACATTGGTGATCTTGTGTGGCTACCCTCGCAAGGACCGCTTCCCCACTGAACGCAAGTCTAAACTCCTACCTCGAGCAGATGGACCCTTCAAGGTGCTTGTACGCTACAACAACAATGCCACCAAGATCAACCTCCCACGCGACAAGTACAACGTGAGCGACGTCTTCAATGTCAAGGTTCTCTCGCCCTACCATGGTGATGAAGAATTCGATCCGAGGTCGGATCTTTCCCAAGGGAGGGGAGATTATGCGGAGCATTCCAAGGTCATCCCCATGGACCTACCTACGTCTCCCACGACACCACTTGGACCAATGACAAGAGCACGAGCCAAGGCTATGAAAGATAAGGTGAACTCACTCCTCTCTGAACTACCACTTTCTATGCATGAGACATGGCTACTACCTCAAGCCGAAACCCTATGTGTGATCAGGTACTTGGAGGAAAGCCACGGCTCAGCTATACCCAACGGACAAGACGGTGAGGACACCAAGACCAATGGACAAGAAGAAGGACTGCTCGAAACTCCTAGGCACCGGACGACCGGCGAACCACGGACGTCCGACGAACTCCAGGCTCTGGATGACCGGCCCCCTTCGGACGACCGGCGCTACCAATCCCGAGCCAAAACACCGGATTTCCGAAGATGTCCGAACGACCAACGCCCCGGTCATCCAACCCTGACCGGACGTCCGACCGAAGCACACCCGAGCCGAATCTACGGACGCCCGACGAGCACCGGACGTTCGGACCCTCGCGAGCCTCTGGACGACCAGTAGCTACCGGACATCCGTTGCATGTGTGCTCATTGCATTGCGGCCGAAGCCCGTGTACCTTCGACCTCTGAGACTATATATAGACCCCCCCTCCTCTTTTCGTTAGCGTTGATAGCTCATATTAGAGATAGCCGCTCCCACGTCGGATCTACTCCTCGAGAGACCACGCCCTCTAGAAGATCCCCTTGGATTCAAGACCCCCTTTTGGGTGGCCCCATAAGACCTCTTGGAGAAGAACTTACCGTGTATCGTCCCTTCTACCGTGGATCGTATGAACTTTTGTGTTCAAGAATCTAGCATGTGATTTCTTGTTGTTTAGTGTTTTTCGTGTTTCCCCTTGTGTTCTTCGTGTTCACAGGATCCGCTCCTTTCGTGAAAGATGCCATATAGGGTTCCACCCTACATCATCTGTATCTAGAGACATGTTGATCATGATTTAGCCTCCCCATTGTGTTTTCTAGCCTTGTTTTGTTGATTTTGTCCCTAATTCGAAAAATTCCCCACAAAAGTAGCCCCAAATTCTTTTTTGTGATTTGTTGGTGTGATGAAATTTTGTTGGATTTGATCTGTGGATTTGCTTTGCCTGGAGTGGATCTAGCTTTCCCCCATCATCCCCACCTTTTCTATTCACAAAATCACCTAGATTGGACGGATTTTGACCTCTCCACCTCGAACCCTAGTCGTGCCCGATTTTCGCCCAGGCACTGGACGTCCGAAAGCCTCCGAACGTTCGACGACCGGACGACCGTAAACCCCGGACGGCCGTAAAACCCTGACGAAACTGAAGTCCCCCCCCCCCCGAAATTTTCAGCCACCGCCTCACTTCCGCATACACATCCCCATACCACCATTTCTTACTCGTTTCGCACTCCAATACGCATTTTGGCCACGTTTTGTGCTTTGAGAATTTGAGTTGCGGTTCTGTGTCCTATTGTGTTTCGGCTATTTAGGTACGGTCCGACATCAACATCACCACCGCTCATCTTTGCCATGGACGCGTCATCGACAACAACCACTCCACCATTTTGACACCATACCATAATCAAGAAGCGGTAAATTCATCTTGGTATCGTGATACATCATTCTTGACATTACATTGATAGCCAAAATGGCCTTACTTTTGCGTACCTTACTCATCGAAACTAGCCTTTGAGTATTGCCGGCAACGTGACTTGTGCACATTAGTGATCATACCTCCCATAGCATACATACATATCATTGGTGCATATATCTCTTGTGTCACACAGTTGTCATCGCATACACAATTGCTATATTGGTCCATGAAACATTGCATGAGAAAAGAGCCAAACAGTCTTTTAAGCAAAAGGGAAAGATAAGCAAAGAGCTTTTAAGCAAGAACCATAGCATCATACAACAATAAGATTGTCATACTAGATCATTTTAGATCATATCATCGGAATACCATACATAGAGCATACTTGGGATAGAAGTCGTTGCATTTTTGCTTAGTAGGTTATGCACCAAGTCTTCGTATCCGCCTATTGTGCAATCATGCTAGCGTCTCTCTAGTGTTGTTCAACAAGAGCATTTTCGTGGATTTCACATTTTGGCTCATCCTTGGTTGCATGACCCAATTCATCTCTTTGCGTGTGTGTTTCCATGTACCATATTTTGCTATTGGTCTACTTGTTGCATTGTAAATTTGCGAATCTTTTCCAACTTTATTGAAGCTCACTAACAATTGCATCAAATTTTGTGCCTCCATCCTAACCGAGCTCCACCATAAGCTTTTACTTGTGTAGGCGTGAGAAACCGACAAGAATTGGTACCAATTGTGCTATTTCCTTGTTCCACATTGAGTGATTATTGATACACCTTCAACATCGGTCAAGGACATTTGGTATAAGTTCTTCTCCTTTCTCCCACTCACATATTTGTTTGGAATGATGCATAGGCCAAGTACTTCTACCAATCCACTCTACATCGAGCAAGATGACGACATGACCTCCTATGTCACAAAGAGCCACCTCTTTAGTGCAAAACGTGCATTGCATCAAGAGCAACAACCAATGAGTGAATGCATCGACAACCTCGCCACCGACTTGCGACTCTCCGAGCAACACACAAGAGATTACTTCTACCACAAGCTCGACGACCACAAGCAAGAGAACGATGCAAGAATGGACGAGATTTATGCTTTGTTGCTCAACTGCTCTTCTTCCACTTCGTCCTCATCAAGACGGAGCCGCTCAAGTCGACACTCCAATTACACCATCTCTGGCTCAAGTACACCGACATCCAATACTCTTTGACGTGTCGCGTGCCAAGATCATCAAAAAAACCGCAACCCTCTACACGACAACAACTCTCAAGAACAACGACATCGTCAAAACCAAGCTACCTTTGCGCAAGCACAAGAACAGCAACATCAACGCCAACACGAAGAGGAAGAGCGAGCACGACTACACCAAGAAGCACAAGATGTCGTAGGCACAACATCAAGAACAACAATTGCGAGCAGCTCAAGCACTTGAGGCACAAAAAGCCCTCCAAGAATCAAGTCGAGTCGTAGCCAACCGAGGCCTACAAGCTCGTGAGCATCAACACTACAGGAATCAGCTATTTTGCCGTCTGCCACGGCACGGCAAAGGCATGAACGGCGGACGGCAAAAGGCTCCGGCAAAGTAGGCTACAGTAAACAGCTACTTTGCCGTCTGCTTCCTAGCGGCTGACGGCAAAGGCCCTTTGCCGTCTGCGGCGGACGGCAAAGAGAGGGGACGGCAATAATTGCGTTGTCAGTCCGTTAAGTGGCTAACGGCAGGCCTTTGCCGTCCGCCGCTAAAGGCAAAATTTTTAGTGTCTTTGCCGTCCGCCGTATGATGTCATCTACACGTCACTACATGGCAGGTTCTTTGCCGTCTGCCACTGATGGCAAAGTGCAGGTTCTTTGCCGTCTGCCACTGATGGCAAAGTCTTTGCCGTCTGCCACTGTAGGCAAACTGACCAAATGGGTCAGCTCCCAGGAAGCATAGCTGGATGCCACGTCTCTGCAATAAACAGAGAGATGTTGTACCCGGGAGAACACAGGGAGGCACTGACGAAATATATGCGTCGGATCCGGAGCAAAGCAATATGGGAAAACGAACCCAATACACATACTCGGGGCTGTCCATGATAGCGTTGGACATTCGAAAGAATCAAGGTTATAAATATGCAAATGCATGCATATTTATAACTATGACGCTTTCGAACGGGAGACACATATTGGTTACGCATACTGATGATTCAAGACACATATATAGCTAGCTATGAAGTTTCATCGGAATAGATCAAATAATTAATGGGGGAGGAGGACTTGTCATTTGTGCTCACCCACGAACGAAGGGGCAGAGCTCGTCAAAGGCACGGCGAGGTCGTCGAACACCAAACCTCGCAGCGATGAAACAACTGCACATTTAAAACTACATGATCAACACAATTATATATGATGTTTTTCATAACAAAATCGAAAAAATATATGACCTAACTAATAATTCACAAATATATGACCCCGTCGGCCTCTGGAAGGCCAAAGAACACCTTTTCGGGAGGTGTCGGTGGTCGGGGTGTCCTGTCGGTGTCGGGGTGCCGTGTCGGGGTCGGGGTGCTGTTTCGGGGTCGGGGTCGGGGTCGGGGTGGCGGGTCGGTGTGTGTCGGGTGGTGTTGGTTCGGTGTCGTGTGGGTCGGTCGGGTGGGGGTGGGGTGGTCGTGTCGGGTCGGCTCGGGGTCGGGGTGTCGGGGCGGGGGGTCGGGGTCGGGGTGTTAGGTTCGGGGTCGGGGTGTGCGGTGTCGGGGTCGGGTGGTGTCGGGGGTCGGGGTCGGGGTGTCGGGGGTCGGGGGTCGGGGTGTCGGGGTGGCGCGTCGGGGTCTTCTTCTTCTTATTCTTTCTTCTTCTTTTCTTTCTTCTTCTCCTCCTCCTCTTCCTCCTCCTCCTCTTCTTTCTTCTTCTTCTTCTTCTTCTTCTTCCTTCTTCTCCTTTTTCCTCTTCTATATTGTTCTGTTTTTCAACTTTCTTCTTATTCTTCTTCCTTTTTTTCCTTTTTCCTCTTCTTCTACTTCTTCTTTTTTTCAACTTTCTTCTTCTTATAATAATCTAAACCTATATCTAGCACTAACCTAAACCAACCACTAACCTAAACCAATCAATAACCTAATTAAACCTAAACAACAAAGAAAAATAGTAGAAAAAAACAAAAAAAATGCTCACCTTGGCTCCTCTCGATGAAGGATGGAGGGGGCGGCGCGAGCGCAGGGGCGGCGGCGAGCCTGGCTCCGGGGCGGGGGGCGCGAGGCGGATGCAGGGGCGGGGGGGGGGGGGGGGGGGGGGGGAGGCAGACGCAGGCCTGGGGGGGAGCCTGCCTCCGGGGGCGGCGCGGGCGCAGGGGCGGTGGCGAGCCTAGCTCTGGGACGGGGGGCGCGAGGCGGATGCAGGGGGCCCGCGGCGAGCCTGGCTCCGGCGCGGGCGACGGGATGCCGGGGCGGTGGCGGGTGGTGGGGGTGACGGGGCGAGGTGCGGTGGGGCCAGGGGGCGGTGGCGGGTGGCGGCGGCGGCGAGTGCTTGGGACGGTGGGGCTAACGGGGCGAGGGGAGGTGGGGCAAGGGGGCGGCGGTGGGTGGCGCGCGGGGGCGGCGGCGGGTGGCGGTGGTCGTCGGGGAGGAGAGGTGGATAGATCGAACAGAGAGATGGGCGGGGTGGGGCGCTGTTAGTAACCTAAAGGTTTGCCGTCCGCCCCCCTTTGTCGTCCGCTTACTTGCTCTTTGCCGTCGGCTAGCAGACAGCAAAGAGGGGGGCCGTTAAGTTTTTTTAAACCAGCTCGTTAGTGGGGCCCCCTCCCTCTTTGCCGTCCGCTAGCCGACGGCAAATCTTCTTTGCCGTCTGCTAGCGGACGGCAAAGAACTGGCTGATGGCAAAGAAGTACTTTGCCATCAGCCAGTTCTTTGCCGTCTGCTTTTGGGTAGCTGATGGCAAAGAGCTTCTTTGCCATCCGCTAGCAGACGGCAAAGAGCTGGCAGATGGCAAAGTAGCTGATTCCAGTAGTGCAAGAAGCGCTCCGTGATGAAGTTCACGAACGAATATATCAAGCTTGCGTGCATCGTCAAGCTCAACAAGTTCCTCCACAAGCTCGCCAAGAACATCAAGTTCAACAAGAGCAACAAGACATTGGAAATCCTCCACGACAAGACCAAGTTGTGAGAGACGATCCTCCTCATCAAGGACGTCATCATCCCCGACCCGAACACAACGAAGAGCAACGCTATGGCAAGCTAAAGTTCACCATGCACAAGTTCAATGGAAGCAATGATCCCCGAAGAGTACCTTTCATGGGCATTGAAGGTCGACAACATCTTTTATTTGCACAACTATGAAGAAGAGAAGAAGATCGCGATGGCATCCCTTGAGTTCCAAGACTATGTCCTCATTTGGTGGGAACAAGTCATTGAGTGTAGAGAGGCAAAAGGTCAACCACCCATCACTACTACGCTGTGCAGCTCTGCTTTCAGCAGGGCGAGAAGGTCTCCAACAACATCGCAAAATACGAAGGCCTCATAGCTGGCCTGAAGGCCGCGGCGGCTCTAGGGGTGAAGCGCCTCATCGTTAGGGGCGACTCACAGCTCCTCGTCAACTTCTCCAACAAAGTGTACGAGCCAAAGGACGAGAACATGGAGGCGTACCTCGCGGAAGTACGTAAGATGGAAAAGCAGTTCCTAGGCATGGAGGTGCAGCATGTGCCCCGTGGCACCAACAAGGAAGCCGACGACATCGCCAGGAGGGCATCCAAGCGGCAGCCCCAAGAGCCTGGCATCTTCGAGGAGCAGCTCTTCAAGCCGTTAGCAGCGCCACCACTTTCAAGCACGACATGGCCTCAGGAGGAGCTCCCAAAACCGCCTGCCTCAGGAGCCCCGGCTTGTGGCCCAACCTCAGGAGCTCGCTTGCTCTTGGCGCTCGAGCCTCAAGAGGGATGTTGGACCAAGGAATTCAAGGAATATCTGATACAAGGGGCGCTACCGGAGAAGGAAGAGGACGCGGAGCGCGTGGCCTGACAAGCCACGGCATATTGCATCTAGGACGGTGAGTTGTACAGGAAGCGACCAAATGATGTTTTGTTGCGTTGCATTTCCAGGGACCAGGGGAAGGAGTTGCTCATTGACATAGACGACAGGGACTGCGGACACCACTCGTCGTCACGGACTCTTGTCGGCAAGGTGTTTCGCAGTGGATTCTACTGGCCCACGGCGCTCAACGACGCAGCTGAGCTAGTGAAGTCCTGCGATGCTTGCCAGTTCCACGCCAAAAAGATCCATCAGCCAGCTCAGGGCCTCCAGACTATACCGCTCACATGGCCGTTCGCGGTCTGGGGGCTGGATATCTTGGGCCCGTTCCCCCGAGCGCTAGGAGGCTACCGCTACCTCTACGTCACCATCGACAAGTTCACCAAATGGGCGGAAGTGGAAGCTGCCCGCACCATCCTAGCTGGTTCCAAAGTTAAGTTCATCAAGGGCCTCATGAGCCGTTTCGGGGTCCCCAACCGCATCATCATCGACAAGGTCTCGCAGTTCACCAGTAACCTCTTTAAAACATACTATGCTAACCTTGGAACACAGGTCTTCTACGCTTCGGTGGCGCACCCCAGGAGCAATGGCTAGGCTGAACGGGCCAATGCGGAGGTCCTGAGAGGCCTCAAGACCAGGACCTTCAATAAGAAGCTCGAGGCCTGCGGCAGGGGTTGGCACGACGAGCTCCAGTCCGTGCTATGGTCCATCCGCACCAACGCCACTAAGCCGACGGGTGAGACCCCATTCTTCCTTGTCTACGGGGCCGAAGCGGTCCTCTCTCACGAGGTCAAGCATCGCTCCGCACGGGTCCTGGCGTTTGATGAAACACAGCAGGACGCCATGCGGGGGACGGACCTCATACTAGGGGAGGAACGACGCCGCGAAGCTGCACTGAGGGCAGCGAGGTACCAGCAGGCGCTGCGGCGGTACCACTGCCGCAACATCCGCTCCAGGACGCTCGAGGCAAGCAACCTCGTCCTGAGGTGGGTCCTCTCCAGCAAAGAGTTGCGCAGGCTCTCACCCATGTGGGAGGGCCCGTTCAGGGTCGTCCATATCTCCAGGCCTGGCACCGTGCGCCTGGAGACGCAGGACGGGGTGCCCATCCAGAACGCTTGGAACATCCAGCACCTCCGAAAGTTCTACCCATGAAGCAAGGTCCAGTGCCTGTGAAGCAAGGCCCGGTGCCTGTGAAGCAAGGCCCGGTGCCTGTGAAGCAAGGCCCCGTGCCTGTGAAGAAAGGCCCAATGCTTGTGAAGAAGGCCCGGTGCCTGTGAAGAATCACCGCCCGTGACACTCTCACGTAATAATGAGTGGGCCTGTACATGCCCCGGAGTCTCCGGAGAGCCGCCCTCGGGCCTCGGGGGCTCCCTCCCACGCCTAGTGGCAGCACTTAGCTCCGCGCTGGTGAGTAGACGTCGAAGACTAGACTAGGTGCCGGACGCGGCTTTTCATTTGCTTTCCGTAGTTGGCTCGTCTTCTCTTAATCGAAGTTTGCTTCTGGTGTTCCTTGCTGATTTGGTTTCGTCGCCTTTTGAGGCCTTTTCCGAATCCAGTTAGCTTGTGTTCTCTCTCTCTCTCGCATACCTCGCGAGCGGGCTAGGCAGGTGCCTTCGCGAGGGTTTCTTCCTCCTGCGTTGGTCCTTCTCTCTGCCTTCGGTCTGCTTTCTCGCGAGGCACCCCCATTCGAGTCCACAACCCGAACATCTCTCCTAATCCGTTCCCCTCGGGTACCGCGATATGAAGCGCTGGGTCAAGGCTCGGGTGAATGATAAGTCTCCTAGTGAGCTCCCTAAAAAATGTTTTGTAGTTCCTGAGCAACCACTAAGCTAATACGGGCACGAGGAGACAAGTGCCTCGTGAAGAAGAGCCTGCCCCGAACACACCAGGCTAAGATATCTCCGCATGAAATAATGACACAGCACAAAAATAACAAGCATAGCGTAATGATTGAGGAATCACGGTTCGATACATGCCCCTCCGGGCCCATACTGGTTTCATTTTGATGCAGGAAAGAAAAGAGGAACAAAACAAAAGCGGCGTTGCAGTGAACCACGGGGGTAGGCCTCCAGCGACGTCCCGAGCGTAGCCGGATCTCTCGTCGCGCTTCACGGAGGTGCGGCAACGAGACGACCCGCTACCACCTTCGAAGTGGGTGCGGCGGCAGGGCGGCTGGTCATAGCCGCCACTTTTGGAGCTTTCGCCAAGAGAAGAGCCACCGTAGCTGGACGAGGTGCGGCTCGCAGGCTCACCCTCGTCGCGGCCATCGCCGAGACCGAGAACCTCCTCGCCGTCATTCGTCTTGGGGCAGCACCCGGCGTGGCGACCATCTTCCCCAAACACCCTCACGTAGAGGGTCGCATCACCGTCATACTTGAAGTGGAGGGTGCACCGCCTGCCCAGGCCGCGCGCACGGGCGAACATCTGCCAACCGCGGGCCAGAGCTATGTTGCCCGCAGCGAAGACTTCAACCGCGACCCAGGAAGCCCTGCTGCAGCAGCCGTCCGCCTGCAGCCAGAGCCCGCTAGGACCAGAGGCCGGCAGCTCGTCGACGAAGAAGCGCGGAAGCCGAAGCCAGTTGCCGGCCAGATCCTTCGACCAGACAACAAACTCCGGCAGCACCTCCACCGAGTGGAAGCATGGCCGGGGAGGCCGTGCAACCACGGCGTGTCTCAACTCATCGACGGGGCTGCCGCGACCAAAGTGACCTCCACCATGCGCAGCGGCGCCATCTTTGGAGCGGGGGGCCACGGCGGGAGTCGGGGCGTGCTTGCGGGGATGGCCGCGTCCCCGCGTGGGCGCCAGGGAGCCGGGCCCCTCGCGAGGGGCCTTTGCTTTCTCCGTGGCGGAGAACTTCTTCGACGATGCCATTGGAGTCGGTGGTGGAGCAGAGGAAGAAGAAGCAGGCGGAATAGGAAGAAGTGGGGGACGGGGGCTCTACCCCCCTTCCTCATTTATACCAGGAGAAGGCCAACCAGCACCCCCCATGATCACAGGTAATGATGGCTTTCCTTGCATGTCGTAGGGATTTGTCAAGTCGGGCAGTTGCCGAGGAAGCATGGCGAAGCAGAGACGCCCACGTCCAATCAACCGCCACGCGTCAACCGAGGCCCTAGGCTTTTGGGGCCCACGGTGCTCTGCGCTTAACCCTTTGGCTTCGCCTCGAAGCCAAGCCCGAGCGCGCCTTGGGCTCGGGGGCTACGGTCGGCGTTCTAGGAATGGGGGTCCCCAGACTTGCCTGCCTGCGACCCACGGCGTGGCTGGGCTGGCAGTTCTATACGGCCCATCTTCATCGACAAGGCATTCAAGACCCTCGCGAGGGGCCAAGCCTCGCGAGGCGGACGATGCAAGACCTCCTTAGGAGCGGCCTCGCCTGGCAGGCTCATGAGGGGCGGAGAGATCAAGGCAAGGCAAACCTCGCGAGGTCCTCGTGATGTGAGCCATGATGATCGAGACCAGGCAGGCGCTAGCGCGCAGTGTCATTGCTTCCTCTTTAGTGCCAACGGGGCAAGTGCAGGCGCGGAGTACCGAGGCATCAAGCAAAGGTTTCCATATTGGTGCAACGAGACCAAGACCAGAAGGACGGCAGGATGGAGGTCACCATGGAGCCCAAGACGGCATCATCACCAGAACCTTTGGCAGGCGAAGACCACCTTTTGTCAGAATAACTTGTACTAGTTGTCCCCTTTCGAATTGGCCGCTGTTGGCTCCCTTCCCGCTCAATATTTGGGGAGAGGACCAGGGCCAATATAAGTAGAACTAGCCACCACAGTAGAGAGGATCGACCTCATCACAAATCGAGAGGGATCCAAGATCGTCTCACCCACACAAGTTCACCAAGCACAAGAACACCTCAACCTCAGGAGGCTGTTCTTCCCTTTGTACTATTCATCATTCAGCCCAAGAGGAAATCCACCACCACCACACTAGAGTAGGGTATTACACCACAACGATGGCCCGAACCAGTATAAATCTTGTGTCTTTCTGTGTTATGAGTTCGTCGAGTTCGTCCGCGAGATCTTAGAGAGCTAGGGCATCGATCAATAGGGAGAAAACCTTCACGCACACCCCAGTGTTCAAACCTCAAGGGTTTGCCAAAACTCGTGATTCGACACGCCCGCTGACTACTGGGACCCACCAGCTACATCTTCGCACGCAAGGAAGTGCCTGACAGTCGGGACCCACCTGGTCAAAACGTAGATAGCGTTGTCATTCTGGTCACGAATGTGTACGTACATACTGGTCGATGTAGAGGCGTGCACGTGTCGTAGTAGAGGCGCGCACGTAGCATGTACATGTACGTACAACGACCAGTGTGCAAGAAATAAAATACGGCCATGTACGTACATACGGGTGGGGTCTCGAACGCCTACTCGCGCATTCGTACGGTCAGGGCTCGTGTACATGGCTGGGTCGGAACAGAGAAATAGCGTCGTCGTCGCCTACAAAAAAAACAGCGTCGTCGTGTTCATGGGGAGGCAACGGAATGTGTCGTGTTCCTCGGGAGGCAATGGAACGCGTGGGAGCCAACCGGCTTGGACAGAACAGCCGATGGAAATGAGGTCTGGCGTACCGCAGAATGGAGGAAACAGCCTTGTGTTCGACCGGCCACGTTCGAAATGGGATCCTGTTCATCGGGAGGGGTCTGGCGTACCGTTAAATGGAGGAAACGAACCTCCTACGGTCGAAACGGGGTCCTGTTGATCGGGAGGGGTGTGGCGTACCGCAAAATGGAGCAAACGGACTTGTGTTTGAGCGCTATGGTCGAAACGGGGGTCCTGTTCATCGGGAGGGGTGTGGCGTACCACAAAACGGGACTCCACGGGATACTGTTCATCTCCACCATCGACCCCATCCAGCCTCCACGAGCTACTATTCATCCATCGTCGACCTCCTCCAGCCTCCACCTGCGACTATTCATCCACGGGCTCCTGTTCATCCAGCCTCCACCACGCGCTACTCCACAGGCTCCTGTTCAACCACCCCTCCATGGGCTACTGTTCATCCAGCCCTCCACCGTCTACTGATCATCCAGCCCTCCACGGGGTGGTCCTGTTCATCCAGCCCTCCACGAGGTCCTGTTCATCCATCCCCAACCGGCTCGATCGATCGGGGTCCTGTTCATCTAGAGGCAACACCACGGGGTCCTGTTCATCCACCCCCACCGGTAACTGTTCATCCAACCCCCCCCCCTCCCAGCAACGCTCACTGTTCATCCAGAGGCAGCATCGATCGGCTTTAGTTAGTAGCAGTAGCGAAGGAATCGCTCGATCGGGTTTAGTTAACAGGCATCGATCGATCTGGTTCAGTAACGCGTAGCCTGCAGTGCAATCGCTCGGGTTTAGTAGGCGAACGCCTCGCTCGGCTTCAGTTAGAGCCCAATGCCTCACACCCATGTGCGTGCGTGTACAAGAGAAACACGCAAACCTCCATGCATCGCTCGGCCCTGACCACCCACCGTAACCGGGAACACCCCGATATTTTCCTCGCCCTCGCTTCTACCACGGTTTTTTTGTGTCATGGACGGCCCAAAGAATGCCATGCAGCTGCGTCTCCGGCCCACCCAGGATGATAAACCCATTTTCTGTCATGATTTTTCATCATAGAAGTAGGAGCCCACCACATCTATCATGATACCAGGTTTTGTCACAATTATCGTCATAGAAGTGTTATAAGTATGACAGAAAAAATTTCGTTCGGCCCAAAATGTCACGGATGTGTCTTTTTTTTGTAGTGTATATACATGATCATGCCTAGATATTCTAATAATTATGCACTTTTCTATCAATTGGTCGACAGTAATTTGTTTACCCACCGCAATACTTATGCTATCTTGAGAGAAGCCACTAATGAAACCTATGGCCCCCGGGTCTATCTTCTATCATATAAGTTTCCAATCTATTTTACTTTGTAATCTTTACTTTCAATCTATATCATAAAAATACCAAAAATATTTATATTTTTATCTCTATCAAATCTCACTCTCGTAAGTGACCGTGAAGGGATTGACAACCCCTTTATCGCGTTGGTTGCGAGGTTCTTATTTGTTTGTGTACGTGCGAGGTGACTTGCGTGTAGTCTCCTACTGGATTGATACCTTGGTTCTCAAAAACTGAAGGAAATACTTATGCTACTTTGGTGCATCACCCTTTCCTCTTCAAGGGAAAACCAACGCAGTGCTCAAGAGGTAGCACCTCCCCGATATTCTCTTGGAGCAGATCTGTAATCGTATGGACCTCCTCAGCACCATCCGTCTGGCCGCATGCTCGATGTCTTTGTACCGTCTACTCGTCTGCAACCGGCCGGCTCTTTTCAAGACACCCTGCTTGCTGATGCCCGATCCTCACAGGTGGCCCAGACACTGACTTGACGATCCTACGGAGGTTGCCGTGGTGCCCCTCGACATGCTACCACTACTGTAGGATCAGAAGTATGTCTAGAGGGGGGGTGATTAGACTACTTGACCAAATAAAAATCTAGCCTTTTCCCAATTCTAAGTCTTGGCAGATTTTAACAACTTAGCACAAGTCAAGCAATCAACCTACACTTGCAAGTCTAAGAGTATAGCAGTGGAATGTAAAACATTGCACATGAAGGTAAAGGGAGGAGTTCGGAGGGAGCAAACGCAATGTAGACACGGAGATTTTTGGCGTGGTTCCGACAGGTGGTGCTATCGTACATCCACGTTGATGGAGACTTCAACCGACGGAGGGTAATGGTTGCGCGAGTCCACGGAGGGCTCCACCCACGAAGGGTCCACGAAGAAGCAACCTTGTCTATCCCACCATGGCCATCGCCCACGAAGGACTTACCTCACTAGGGTAGATCTTCACGAAGTAGGCGATCTCCTTGCCCATACAAACTCCTTTGTTCAACTCCACAATCTTGACGGAGGCTCCCAAGTGACACCTAACCAATCTAGGAGACACCACTCTCCAACAGGTAATAGACGGTGTGTTGATAATGAAATGCTTGCTCTTGTGGTTCAAATGATAGTCTCCCCAACACTCAACTCTCTCTCAAAGATTTGGATTTGGTGGAAAGATGATTTGAGTGGAAAGCAACTTGGGGAAGGCTAGAGATCAAGATTCAAATGGTTGGAATGGAATATCTTGGTCTCAACACATGAGTAGGTGGTTCTCTCTCAGAAAATGAATGCTGAAGTGTAGGCAAGTTCTGATGGCTCTCCTTCCTTATGAAGGAAGGGTGGAGGGGTATATATAGCCTCCACACAGCATCTAACCGTTACACACAATTCACCAAACTCGGTGAGACCGAATCAGAAAACTCGATGGGACCGATTCAGTTCAAAATGTGAACGTTAGGCATTTCGGTGGGACTGACATGTCAACTTGGTGGGACTAATTTCATTAGGGTTAGGGCATAACGTAATCTCAATGAGACCGATTACACAAACTCGGTGGGACCGATTTTGGTAATAAGCTAACCAGAGAGTTGGTCAGGCAAACTCGGTGGGACCGAATTACTCATTTCGGTGAGACCAAAACGTTAAGAAAGGGAAATAGAGAGTTTGCATTGCGAACTCGGCGGGACCAATCGCTCATCTCGGTTGGACCGAAACGTTACGAAGGGAAACAGAGAGTTTGCAATCCCATCTCGGTAAGATCGAGATCCCTATCGGTGAGACCGAAGTGACTAGGGTTTGTGGAAGTGGCTATGTCAAGTGAACTCGGTGGCGCCGGATAGAAATTTTCGGTGGGGCGGAGTTTGACTTTTTGGTTTGGGACATATGTGGATACGAGAAAGTGGTTGAGGGTTTTTGGAGCATATCACTAAGCATTTTGAGCAAGTAAGCCATTAAGCAACACCTCATCCCCTTTTAATAGTATTGGCTTTTCCTATGGACTCAATGTGATCTTGGATCACTAAAAGTAAAATGTAGAGTCTTGAGCTTGAGCCAATATGTGTCCTTAGTATTTTGAGGGGTCCACATTCCTAACCCATGCCATGCCAATCATTGAACTTTCTGAAATGAACATCTTGAAATAGTATTAGTTCAATGAGCTATATGTTGTTAGTAATTACCAAAACCACCCAGGGATAGTTGCACTTTCAATCTCCCCCTTTTTGGTAATTGATGACAACATATAGATCAAAGCTTCGACAAATGATAATAAGATTTAAATACATCGTCGCTTTGAGAAGTATGTGATAAGCAAGAGCTCCCCCTAAATTTTTGCACTATTTAAGATTTTCTTTTGAATGCAAATGCACAATCGATTAGGATCATGGGTCACTCTTTCATGTCACAAACATCTTGGGGGAGCGCTCAAAATGATATGAATTAAAACATGCACTCATCACCAAGCAAAGCGAATGATCATATAAGGATATAAAGGATAATGTCATCCTAGCAAACATTAAAGTAGCATATGATCAAACACATGATCATACAAGAATCTCACACACACATAGAGTATCAACCAAGCACACAATAAAGTTCAACCAAAAAGCAAGAGAGACAAAGAAGCAAAACACTCTCTCTCGAAGCCTATGATCTATACATTTCTCCCCCTTTGGCAACAAGTTACCAAAAAGTTCGAAAATGCATAGTGCTATCGTCTCTCAGGCTTTGTCTTCGGGAGGTGGTGTAGAGAGAACTCCAAGGACGAAGGAATCAGTGGATGATGTTGGAGCTGGTGGAGCAGGTGCTGGAGGTGGTACTGAAGTTGTCGCTGGTGCAGATGAAGTAGCTCTTGTATCTGATACTGGCATTGCAGGTGACCTCTGACTCCTTGGCACACGTTGAAAAGCATCCGTAGTTTCCTTTCCTCTCCTCTCCTCAGCTTCCTCCTGGAGCTACTCGACTGCAGTCTATATCTCTGTCACCTTAAGGTCAAGATCATAGAACTTGGTCTCTATGATCCTCTCCAAGCTCTCCCGATTTTGAGTCAGGGTGGCCAGGCCCTTCTCAATCCTCAATGTAGCTTGAATTAGATAACCCAATCGATCTTGTTTGCTCTTTAGGAACACTTGAGATGCTTCCTCGGCACTTGGCAGCCTTGTAGCCTTTTCTGCCTTTGCCTTACCTCTCTTCTCTTGTGCTTGTGCTGATGAAGGTTCATCCTCATTCATCACCACTGTGTTATCTTCAAAATCCAGGTACAAAGGTAAATGCTCCTTATCCCACAAGTAAGTACCTGTGCCCATCTTTGAGTTGATGAGCACCTGAATGTGTGGAGCATACCCACAAGATCTCTTCTGGTCAGTAGCTGTCCTCTTCATTGTCTCCACAATCAGACTCATGACCTTGAATTTTTGTGGTACATCAAAGATTTGCAGCAAGTTGATGGAATGTCCCGTTATCATGTTGTTATCTCCGGATTTGGGTAACAGAGTATGCCATAAGATGGTATTGATAGTAGGCAGACCAGACAACAAATAGTGCACATATCCAAGCTTGTGTGTCTCCAAAGCTTTATCGGGGATCTCCTTGTACATATTTGCCATTGAGTTGTGGTCCTTCTTGTTCTTGGCATACACCCAAATCATCTTCATGTTCCACTAGGGCATTAATCCACTTGGCCCATTCATCAACAGTTGATTGGTACCTTGTACCTTTAGACATCCACACTATCCTCCCATCTGGATAGAAATGAGCAGTGGAGTAAAATTGCGTGATTAGCTCATCATTCCATTTTGTGAGCTTCTGTCCAACAAACTTGTCAACTCACAAGCTTTGAAGCTTTCATGTACACCTAGGAAGTGATCTTCATTATCATCAATGAATTCTCAATCGACCCATCTCATATCATAGACAATTGGCTTCTTGTCAAGCAGAATGGTCTCATAGAAGTCTTGTTGCTCTTTGGTGTGGAACCTATAGTCCACTGCAGTTCTCCTTCTTATAGCATATGGATCAGACTGCCTCCAAAGTTTCAATCCTGCATCCTTTCTGATGTTCATGTCCTCAGCCACTGGATGAGTTTCATTGTGATCTGGAATCTTGGGTTTCAGTTTTATCAGCACTTGGGCTTCATCATCTTCTTCTTCAACTTCAGGCACTGGGGCCTTGTTCTTCTCTTCAGTGGGAATGTTTTTGGTGCTTCTCTTGGGCTTAGCAGGCTTCTGAGCTTGAGTTGTTGCTTTGGGAGCAGTTTTGGGCTTTGATGTTGTAGCCCCTGACTTGATTGCATCTCCCATGAGCTTCTGGGACTTGGGTGCTGGTGCAGCATCCTCTTCCTCTTCATCTTCTTCTGGCTCTCTCATTATGGAGGATCTACCAAGGACTCTGTCCAGTCGTCTTCTTGACCCTCTCCTTCCTCTTCTTTCCCTCTCCAGCAGCCTCTCTAGTTGGCTTGGAGATCTCAGCAGATGAGGCCCTGGCCTTAGACATTGGAACTCTTTTTGCAGGTGCCTTCTTATGCAACCCTGGCTTAGTAGTTGCAGCAGTACAATACTCTTTCTTTAGCACCTTCTTCTTGGAGGTGGCTTCCTCCTCAGTGGCCACATAGTCCTCATCTTCAGAATCTGAGGTTTTCTTCTTCCATGAGCTGGTGGCTGCCTTTGGCAAGTTATTGGGAGTGCTCCTGCTGCCATCATCTAAGGTTCTTGAGGGACTAGTGCCCTCACTCAATTGCACTAGCTCTTCAGATCTGTTTTGGTTGTCACTTTGGTCAGACGTCTTGGCAATCACACTGACAGCAAACCCTGTGAATAGATGTAGATGAGGTAGACTGGATGAGCATCAGAACGTGCAGAGTTTTTGCAAAACAAATGAGTCAAAAACTTAGTTTTAGTTCTCCATAGAAAGAATTTCAGAGCTACCGATTTGTTAAACTCGGTGATACCGAAGCAACTTTTGGAACCTAAACTAGTGAACTCGGTCAGACCGAGTCACAGTTTGGTGGCACCGAGATTGCTAGGGTTTCACAGAGAGTCGAACTCGGTCGCACCGATTTGCAATTTTTGGTCAAACCAAAAACGCATGTGCAATGGCCTAAGCCAAATCGGTGAGACCGATTTCTCTAACTCAAATCTAACCTAAAGGATGTTTTCTCTGGATAGATTGTTTTCATACATGGAAAAGATCAAGGCAATTCAATGTTCTAGGAATCAGAGTAAGGAAATAGCACAAAGAATCGAACCCATACCTAGTTTGGCGGGAGTTCGCTACGACGACAATGGCGGAGCAGAATTGCGTTGATGGTGACGGAGACCAGCGGCGGGAGGTCGCTGGCGGCGAGGAGACGATCTGGAGACCCGAGGAGGCAGAGCAGGACACGCGCGGGATGAAGGGTTTTGGAGGAATTTCCTAAATTCAACCCGCCGGTATATATATCCCAACCCGGTCGGTGTGACCGAGTGGAACAACTCGGTGGCACCGAGATGCAGAATCGCAAGCAGTTATTGCAACTCGGTGTGACCGAAAAGTTCAAATCGGTTGCACCGAGATGGAAAACCTAGATTAACTTGGTGAACTCGGTGTGACCGAAGTGGATGACTCAGTCATACTGAAATGCACAAAGAGGTTTTGGAAGTTTAAGCCTATGACGAATCGGGAACTCCGAGTGCTCCTCACACAGAGTGGTTAGAATCTAACTTGATCAAACTTTGTGATCTAGCATGAAAAGAGTTTGAGACGAGAAAAGCATAGATAGCTAGAGGAGGTTCTTAGGCATTCTTGTCCATCCATTTGGCAAAAGGTAAAAGGCTAAACAATCAAAGCAACAAATGGATGTCCCCGAATGAGTAAAATATGCAATCAACATGCTCACTAAATAAAATGGCAAATGAAATATGTGGCAAAGCATGCACAAACATTCTAGCATCTATCAAGCAATTGGCGATGACTAGGTCATCTATATATGAGTATATTGACTTAGGAGTCAAATGAGAACATTTGATCGTAGGTCATACTCATAGTTTAAGCACAAGTGGGGTTACCACTTTTACATAAAGCATTGTTGTGTTCACACCATTAGAGCTGCTTTAGCTCAATTGATTAGAGTAAAGCTCCCCCTAGATGTGATATTCCCCCTAAGAGGGATGAACTAACCTTGGGTTTTGTTGATGATGACTTCATGTAGATGTTGAATATGTGGATGCTCAATCTTGATGTAGATCATTTGGAGCAATCCATTGGAGTGAGTTGCACTTTCAATACCTACACGGGTTAGTCCCACAAGGAACAAACAAGGATATCCATAGACATAGAGTGATGCACACACAAGATGATGTCCATGAAAGCATTAGGTTACCTTGTCCCTTGTATTACCAACAAGAGGGTTTGTGACTCCTTGAACTAGTGCAAGATGTGGAAGTTGTTTGCACTTGTTCTCGCCAAAGTGATATGAGTGAAGTATGTCGGCGGAGTACCCTCAAGAACTTTCTAGTTCTTCTTCTTCGGGATCCATCTCATCTTGATGGTAATCCTTGGAGTTGTAGTCATACTTGATGTAGTAGAACTTGATGTAGTGTTGGGAACCCACTTGACCAAGGCCTTAGGAGCTTCTTCAAATGCATCAATCTCCTCTTGGAGCTTGTCCTTGCCTTTTTTGCTTGTGGTCTTGTGGTGGAAGATCATCTTGAGCTTGTGTTCCTTGGAAAGAAGTAGGATCATACTTCTCTTGTTGAGGAACAAACTTCGTCTTGGGGTATTGATCTTCTTCCCACTCAACTCCATTGGCGTTGAACTTTCGTTCAAAACCAATACCTTGATTCTTCCGGTGCCTTCCTTGCTTGCGTACAGTTTCCTCAAATTGCTTACTTCCAGCAAGACTCTTGTAGACACCTTTCTCTATAATTCCCTTCAAAGGCTATTTTCTTGCTCAAGTGTAACTTGGATAAGAGAATCGTTAGTGGAATCAAGAGAACTACTAGAAGCAACAATATTGGATTTAACATAATTGTTGTTACTACTATAAGAAGAATCTTTCTTACTCTTGTTGCTAGATTTAACTTGTGGCATGTAAGTAGACAAGAGTAAACGCTTGGCAATGTAAGAAGAACTTTTCTTGTGAAGATCATCATTGATTGCCTTTAAGAACCCATGCTCTTGCTCAAGGTTGAGCTTTTCAAAGCGTAACTTCTCATGAGTATTTAAAATTTCTCGATGATCTTCCAAGGTAGTTTCATGAGCTAACTTAAGAGTGTTTAGTTCTTTAGTTAGACGCTCAATCTCCTTCTTATCATTGTCATTCGTTTTATCTTGATTAGCATGATTAATAGCAAGTTCATCATAGTTTTCATCACTAGAGTTGTCAACAAGTAAATTATCATCACCTAGCAAATCATCTTCATCACTATTGAAATCAACATACTCGGGGTGTGATACCATTGGTACTTTAGCCATGAAGCATCTTCCAATTCCTTGATTTGGTGAGTCAAATATGTCGTAGGAGTTGGTTGACACAAGTGCTAGACTAGCAACACCTTCAGCTTGAGTATATTCGGAGTCGGAGTGATAATTTCTCTCGGGGTGATTGCCGGAGTCGGAGCCAGATACCCATTCACCAACATAAGCTTGATGTCTTCATTTTGTGTAGCTCCTTGATGATTTGTCCTTCCTGTCCGAATCCTTGCTTCTCCGTGATGTTCTTTGTTCATAACGGTCATCTCTAATCCTTCTCTCTCTAGATGGTGATTCTTCTCTTCTACTTCTCCTTTTGGATGAATCTTCTCTTCTTTTGTAGGGAGTTGTACACTCATTGGAGTAGTGTCCGGGTCTTCCACAATTGTAGCAATTACGTTCATGACTTGAAGATCTTTTGTCATTGTAGGACCTTGACTTGGAACTCCTTTCCTTGCTTCTACTCTTGTAGAACTTGTTGAAGTTCTTCACCATTAGGCTCAATTCTTCATTGAAGGCTTGTTTCTCACATGATGATATAGGAGCACCACATGAGGCTTTGTAAGCACCACTTGACTTGTTTTGAAGCTCTTCCTTATCCTTGAGTGACATCTCATGAGCAACAATTCTTCTAATGACTTATGTTGGCTTGAGATCTTTGTAGTTGGGCATCATTTGGATCAATGTGCACACGGTATCATATTTTCCATCTAAGGCTCTTAGGATCTTATTGATGATGAATCTATCGGTCATCTCTTCACTTCCAAAGCTGGCAATCTCATTCACTACTGCAGGATACTACTAACTCGACACTACGATCAGAGACCCTTTGCCGAAACTGTGTGTGATGCAATAATCACAAACGGTGGTGTTAAAAACCATCAAAATGGTGCAAAACGTTTGCGATGGAGGGTGCATCAAACACGGATCAGATTTTATTTGCGTGTGTGACGAAGGACACACGGTTAATCCATTCAAACTGTCTGCGATGAGGCAGAACAACAGAAACGGGCAGCCATAACAATGTGTGTGCGATTCAGGACACACGGTTAATCCATTTGAACTGCTTGTGATGAGGTAGAACAACGGAAACGGGCAGACATATCAATGTGTGTGCGATATACGACATACGCTTAACTCGGACGAACTGTTTTCGATTAGGGAACACAACAGAAACTGTTCAACTTAACAAGATGTGTGTGATATGCGGCATACAGTTCACATGGATGAACTGTTTGCGATGAGCCAAAAGAACACAAACAAGTCATGTAAACAAGATGTGTGTGATACGTGGCAAACAGGCGACTCGGATGAAATGTTTGCAATGTGAAATTACAACACGGATGGACAATGCTGTTACTTCGTGTGCGATTCTCTGTGTACAAAAAACTTTGAAAAATGCAAACTAGTTGGACCTACCTATATTATTTTGAAGAAATTTTGAAGAAATTCTCTCATGCTTCACTTAAATTATTTTGAGAGAAGAAATTTTTATGCTCACGTTTGATGCGTAGAATCCCAAGGTCATCCCCATGGACCTACCTATGTCTCCCACGACACCACTTGGACCAATGACAAGAGCACGAGCCAAGGCTATGAAAGATAAGGTGAACTCACTCCTCTCCGAACTACCACTTTCTATGCATGAGACATGGCTACTACCTCAAGCGGAAACCCTATGTGTGATCAGGTACTTGGAGGAAAGCCATGGCTCAGCTATACCCAACGCACAAGACGGTGAGGACACCAAGCCCAATGGACAAGAAGAAGGACTGCTCGAAACTCCCAGGCACCGGACGACCGGCGAACCCTGGACGTCCGACGAACTCCAGGCTCTAGACGACCGGCCCCCTTCGGACAACCGGCACTACCACTCCCGAGCCAAAATGCCGGATTTCCGAAGACCTCCGGACGACCGGCGCCCCAGACATCCGACCCCGACCGGACGTCCGACTGAAGCACACCTGAGCGGAATCTACGGACGCCCGACGAGCACCGGACGCCTGGACCCTCGCGAGCCTCAGGACGACTGGTAACTATCGGACGTCCGACGCCTGTGTGCTGATTTTGCGTTGGGCTGGAGCCCATGTACCCCTTCAACCTCTAAGACTATATACAGACCCCCACCTCCTCTTTTCTAGGGTTAGCGTTGTGATAGCTCATATTAGAGATAGAGCCTCACTCATCCACATCAGATCTACTCCTCGAGAGAGACCGCGGCCCCTCTATGAAGAAGATCCCCTTGGATTCAAGACCCCCTTTTGGGTGGCCCCATTCAAGACCTCCTTTGGAGAAGAACCGGTTACCGTGTATCGTCCCTTGTTGACCGTAGATCATGTGAACTCTTTTGTGTTCAAGAATCTAGCATATATGTGATCATTCTTGTTGGTTTTAGTGTTTCTCTCGTGTTTCCCCTCATGTTCTTCGTGTTCTTCGCGGGATCTGCTCCTTTCATGAAATATCAGCCATATAGGGTTCCACCCTACATCAATGTTCTTCACTTAGAATCTTTTGAGCTTATCAAAAGCAACATATGAAATTAGTCCCAAAGTGATAGATATTCAAGAGAGATATAATAAAAACTTTCATGAAGATCATTAGACAAAATAAACTTGATTCTTTGAAATGGTATTGAGATATTATGATAGTGATATGTTTGTCATGTTGGTGAGTAATTATGCTTTAGTAGAATATTGGTGTTAAGGTTTGTGATTCCCTATGCAAGCACGAAAGCCAATAGTTATGCAATGAAATTACATCCTACTTGTGGTGCATTATTCGGTGTTAGTTATGCCTCTTCCATGGTCTCTATATGCCTCTTCCAATTCCGTATCAACCATGGGAAGATATTAGCATGGATTTCGTGCTTGGTTTTCCTAGAACTAGAAATGGGAAGGATTCCGTGTTTGTTGTTGTGGATAGATTATCTAAAATGGCACATTTCATTCCTTGCAACAAGATAGACGATGCTTCACATGTTGCCAAGCTCTTTTGTAGGGAAATATTTCGTCTACATGGAGTGCCAAAGACGATTGTCTCGGACCGCGACGTCAAGTTCTTGAGTTACTTTTGGAAAACCTTATGCGTCAAGCTCGGAATGAAACTACTCTTCTCCACGGTTACCATCTACAAACCGACGGCCAAACGGAGGTGACCAACCACACACTCTCTGCTCTACTTCGCATGCTAATCAAGAAGAACATCAAGGAGTGGGAGGAGTGTCTACCTATCACCGAGTTCGCCTACAACTATGCAAGACACTCAACTACCGGCAAGTCCCCCTTCGAGGTCGTCTATGGATTCAACCCATGGTCCCCATTGGACATTCTTCCTCTACCACTACAAGAGCGCATCAATATGGATGCAAGTGCACGTGTGAACCATCTCAAGAAGTTGCATGAAGATACAAGGCACACCATCGAGCGCCAAGTACAACGACTAACAGCCAAGCTCAACATCAACAAGCACCTCATGGTATTCAACATTGGTGATCTTGTGTGGCTACACCTTCGCAAGGACCGCTTCCCCACCGAACGCAAGTCTAAACTCCTACCTCGAGCAGATGGACCCTTCAAGGTGCTTGTACGCTACAACAACAATGCCACCAAGATCAACCTCCCACGCGACAAGTACAACGTGAGCGACGTCTTCAATGTCAAGGTTCTCTCGCCCTACCATGGTGATGAAGAATTCGATCCGAGGTCGGATCTTTCCCAAGGGAGGGGAGATTATGCGGAGCATTCCAAGGTCATCCCCATGGACCTACCTACGTCTCCCACGACACCACTTGGACCAATGACAAGAGCACGAGCCAAGGCTATGAAAGATAAGGTGAACTCACTCCTCTCTGAACTACCACTTTCTATGCATGAGACATGGCTACTACCTCAAGCCGAAACCCTATGTGTGATCAGGTACTTGGAGGAAAGCCACGGCTCAGCTATACCCAACGGACAAGACGGTGAGGACACCAAGACCAATGGACAAGAAGAAGGACTGCTCGAAACTCCTAGGCACCGGACGACCGGCGAACCACGGACGTCCGACGAACTCCAGGCTCTGGATGACCGGCCCCCTTCGGACGACCGGCGCTACCAATCCCGAGCCAAAACACCGGATTTCCGAAGATGTCCGAACGACCAACGCCCCGGTCATCCAACCCTGACCGGACGTCCGACCGAAGCACACCCGAGCCGAATCTACGGACGCCCGACGAGCACCGGACGTTCGGACCCTCGCGAGCCTCTGGACGACCAGTAGCTACCGGACATCCGTTGCATGTGTGCTCATTTCGCATTGGGCCGAAGCCCGTGTACCCATTCGACCTCTGAGACTATATATAGACCCCCACCTCCTCTTTTCTAGGGTTAGCGTTGTGATAGCTCATATTAGAGATAGAGCCTCGCTCATCCACATCGGATCTACTCCTCGAGAGAGACCACGGCCCCTCTATGGAGAAGATCCCCTTGGATTCAAGACCCCCTTTTGGGTGGCCCCATTCAAGACCTCCTTTGGAGAAGAACCGGTTACCGTGTATCGTCCCTTCTTGACCGTGGATCGTATGAACTCTTTTGTGTTCAAGAATCTAGCATATGTGTGATCATTCTTGTTGGTTTTAGTGTTTTTCTCGTGTTTCCCCTTGTGTTCTTCGTGTTCTTCACAGGATCCGCTCCTTTCGTGAAAGATTGGCCATATAGGGTTCCACCCTACATCATCTTGGTATCTAGAGACATGTTGATCATGATTTTGGAGCCTCCCCATTGTGTTTTCTAGCCTTGTTTTGTTGATTTTGTCCCTAATTCAAAAATTCCCCACAAAAGTAGCCCCAAATTCTTTTTTGTGATTTGTTAGTGTGATGAAATTTTGTTGGATTCGATCTGTGGATTTGCTTTGCCTGGAGTGGATCTAGCTTTCCCCCATCATCCCCACCTTTTCTATTCACAAAATCACCTAGATTGGACGGATTTTGACCTCTCCACCTCGAACCCTAGTCGTGCCCGATTTTCGCCCAGGCACTGGACGTCCGAAAGCCTCCGAACGTTCGACGACCGGACGACCGTAAACCCCGGACGGCCGTAAAACCCTGACGAAACTGAATCCCCCCCCCCCCGAAATTTTCAGCCACCGCCTCACTTCCGCATACACATCCCCATACCACCATTTCTTACTCGTTTCGCACTCCAATACGCATTTTGGCCACGTTTTGTGCTTTGAGAATTTGAGTTGCGGTTCTGTGTCCTATTGTGTTTCGGCTATTTAGGTACGGTCCGACATCAACATCACCACCGCTCATCTTTGCCATGGACGCGTCATCGACAACAACCACTCCACCATTTTGACACCATACCATAATCAAGAAGCGGTAAATTCATCTTGGTATCGTGATACATCATTCTTGACATTACATTGATAGCCAAAATGGCCTTACTTTTGCGTACCTTACTCATCGAAACTAGCCTTTGAGTATTGCCGGCAACGTGACTTGTGCACATTAGTGATCATACCTCCCATAGCATACATACATATCATTGGTGCATATATCTCTTGTGTCACACAGTTGTCATCGCATACACAATTGCTATATTGGTCCATGAAACATTGCATGAGAAAAGAGCCAAACAGTCTTTTAAGCAAAAGGGAAAGATAAGCAAAGAGCTTTTAAGCAAGAACCATAGCATCATACAACAATAAGATTGTCATACTAGATCATTTTAGATCATATCATCGGAATACCATACATAGAGCATACTTGGGATAGAAGTCGTTGCATTTTTGCTTAGTAGGTTATGCACAAGTCTTCGTATCCGCCTATTGTGCAATCATGCTAGCGTCTCTCTAGTGTTGTTCAACAAGAGCATTTTCGTGGATTTCACATTTTGGCTCATCCTTGGTTGCATGACCCAATTCATCTCTTTGCGTGTGTGTTTCCATGTACCATATTTTGCTATTGGTCTACTTGTTGCATTGTAAATTTGCGAATCTTTTCCAACTTTATTGAAGCTCACTAACAATTGCATCAAATTTTGTGCCTCCATCCTAACCGAGCTCCACCATAAGCTTTTACTTGTGTAGGTGTGAGAAACCGACAAGAATTGGTACCAATTGTGCTATTTCCTTGTTCCACATTGAGTGATCATTGATACACCTTCAACATCGGTCAACGTACATTTGGTATAAGTTCTTCTCCTTTCTCCCACTCACATATTTGTTTGGAATGATGCATAGGCCAAGTACTTCTACCAATCCACTCTACATCGAGCAAGATGACGACATGACCTCCTATGTCACAAAGAGCCACCTCTTTAGTGCAAAACGTGCATTGCATCAAGAGCAACAACCAATGAGTGAATGCATCGACAACCTCGCCACCGACTTGCGACTCTCCGAGCAACACACAAGAGATTACTTCTACCACAAGCTCGACGACCACAAGCAAGAGAAGAATGCAAGAATGGACGAGATTCGTGCTTTGTTGCTCAACTGCTCTTCTTCCACTTCGTCCTCATCAAGACGGAGCCGCTCAAGTCGACACTCCAATTACACCATCTCGGCTCAAGTACACCGACATCCAATACTCTTTGACGTGTCGCATGCCAAGATCATCAAAAAAACCGCAACCCTCTACACGACAACAACTCTCAAGAACAACAACATCGTCAAAACCAAGCTACCTTTGCGCAAGCACGAGAACAGCAACGTCAACGCCAACACGAAGAGGAAGAGCGAGCGCGACTACACCAAGAAGCACAAGATGCCGAGGCACAACATCAAGAACAACAATTGCGAGCAGCTCAAGCACTTGAGGCGCAAAAAGCCCTCCAAGAATCAAGTCGAGTCGTAGCCAACCGAGGCCTACAAGCTCGTGAGCATCAACACTACAGGAATCAGCTATTTTGCCGTCTGCCACGGCAGACGGCAAAGGCATGAACGGCGGACGGCAAAAAGGCTCCGGCAAAGTAGGCTACAGTAAACAGCTACTTTGCCGTCTGCTTCCTAGCGGCTGACGGCAAAGGCCCTTTGCCGTCTGCGGCGGACGGCAAAGAGAGGGGACGGCAATAATTGCGTTGTCAGTCCGTTAAGTGGCTAACGGCAGGCCTTTGCCGTCCGCCGCTGACGGCAAAATTTCTAGTGTCTTTGCCGTCCGCCGTATGATGTCATCTACACGTCACTACATGGCAGGTTCTTTGCCGTCTGCCACTGATGGCAAAGTGCAGGTTCTTTGCCGTCTGCCACTAATGGCAAAGTCTTTGCGTCTGCCACTATAGGCAAACTGACCAAATGGGTCAGCTCCCAGGAACACAGCTAGATGCCACGTCTCTGCAATAAACAGAGAGGATGTGTACCCGGAGAACAACAGGGGAGGCACTGACGAAATTATATGCGTCGGATCCGGAGCAAAGCATATGGGAAAATGAACCCAATCTACACATACTCGGGCTGTCCATGGATAGCGTTGGACAATTCGAAAGAATCAAGGTTATAAAGTATGCAAATGCATGCATATTTATAACTATGACGCTTTCGAACGGGAGACACATATTGGTTACGCATACTGATGATCAAGACACATATATAGCTAGCTATCAAGTTTCATCGAACTAGATCAAATAATTAATGGGGAGAGGACTGTCATTTGTGCTCACCCACGAGACGAAGGGCAGAGCTCGTCAAACGCACGGCGAGGGTCGTCGAAACACCAAACCTCGCAGCGATGAAAACAACTTGCACATTTAAAACTACCCGATCAACACATTATATATGAATGTTTTCATAACAAATCGAAAAAATATATGACCTAACTAATAATTCACAAATATATGACCCCGTCGGCCTCTAGAAGGCCAAAGAACACCTTTTCGGGAGGTGTCGGGTGGTCGGGGTGTCCTGTCGGTGTCGGGTGCCGTGTCGGGGTCGGGGTGCTGTTTCGGGGTCGGGGGGTTGGGGTCGGGGTGTTGGGCCGGGGTGTCGGGGTGTCGGGGGTCGGGGTCGGGGTGTCGGGGTCGGGGTGTCGGGGTGGCGCGTCGGGGTCTTCTTCTTCTTATTCTTTCTTCTTCTTTTCTTTCTTCTTCTCCCTCCTCCTCTTCCTCCTCCTCCTCCTCTTCTTTCTTCTTCTTCTTCTTCTTCTTCTTCTTCTCCTTTTTCCTCTTTTATATTGTTCTGTTTTTCAACTTTCTTCTTATTGTTCTTCCTTTTTTTTCCTTTTTCCTCTTCTTCTACTTCTTCTTTTTTTTCAACTTTCTTCTTCTAATAATAATCTAAACCTATATCTAGCACTAACCTAAACCAGCCACTAACCTAAACCTATCAATAAGCTAATTAAACCTAAACAGCAAAGAAAAACAGTAGAAAAAAACAAAAAAAATGCTCACCTTGGCTCCTCTCGATGAAGGATGGAGGGGGCAGCACGGGCGCAAGGGCGGCGGCGAGCCTGGCTCCGGGGCGGCGGCGAGCCTAGCTCCGGGGCGGGGGGCCCGAGGCGGACGCAAGGGCGGGGGGGCGAGGCAGACGCAGGCCTAGGGGCGAGCCTGCCTCCGGGGGCGGCGCGGGCGCAGGGGCGGCGGCGAGCCTAGCTCCGGGACGGGGGGCGCGAGGCGGACGCAGGGGGCCCGCGGCGAGCCTGGCTCCGGCGCGGGCGACGGGACGCCGGGGCGGTGGCGGGTGGTGGGGGCGACGGGGCGAGGGGCGGTGAGGCCAGGGGCGGTGGCGGGTGGCGGCGGCGGCGAGTGCTTGGGACGGTGGGGCGACGGGGCGAGGGGAGGTGGGGCAAGGGGGCGGCGGTGGGTGGCGCGCGGGGGCGGCGGCGGGTGGCGGTGGTCGTCGGGGAGGAGAGGTGGATAGATCGAACAGAGAGATGGGCGGGGTGGGGCGCTGTTAGTAACCTAAAGGTTTGCCGTCCGCCCCCCTTTGTCGTCCGCTTACTTGCTCTTTGCCGTCGGCTAGCAGACAGCAAAGAGGGGGGCCGTTAAGTTTTTTTAAACCAGCTCGTTAGTGGGGCCCCCTCCCTCTTTGCCGTCCGCTAGCCGACGGCAAATCTTTGCCATCTGCTAGCGGGCGGCAAAGAATCTTTCTTTGCCGTCTGCTTTTGGGTAGCTGATGGCAAAGAGCTTCTTTGCCATCCGCTAGCAGACGGCAAAGAGCTGGCAGATGGCAAAGTAGCTGATTCCAGTAGTGCAAGAAGCGCTCCGTGATGAAGTTCACGAACGAATATATCAAGCTTGCGTGCATCGTCAAGCTCAACAAGTTCCTCCACAAGCTCGCCAAGAACATCAAGTTCAACAAGAGCAACAAGACATTGGAAATCCTCCACGACAAGACCAAGTTGTGAGAGACGATCCTCCTCGTCAAGGACGTCATCATCCCCGACCCGAACACAATGAAGAGCAACGCTATGGCAAGCTAAAGTTCACCATGCACAAGTTCAATGGAAGCAATGATCCCCGAAGAGTACCTTTCATGGGCATTGAAGGTCGACAACATCTTCTATTTGCACAACTATGAAGAAGAGAAGAAGATCGCGATGGCATCCCTTGAGTTCCAAGACTATGTCCTCATTTGGTGGGAACAAGTCATTGAGTGTAGAGAGGCAAAAGGTCAACCACCCATCACTACTTGGGCACAAATGAAGGATGTCATGAGAGGACGCTTCGTGCCAACCTACTACAACCGCGACCTCTTCAAGAAACTTAAACTACTCAAGCAAGGAACCAAGAGCGTTGAAGAATACTACAAGGAAATGGAGATTGCCATGATACGAGCCAATGTCACGGAAGATGATGAGCAAACTATGGCACGTTTCTTGAATGGACTCAATCATCCTATCAAGAGGATCGCCGAATTCCAACCACACTCGAACCTCATCGAGCTAGTGGATCAAGCTACCAAAGCGGAACGTCAAGTGCAAGATGACTTCAAGTATGCCAAGTTCTCATCCAAGTCCTATGGTTTCTCCAACACCCAAGCTTCAACGACTCCAACACCTTCTACATCAACCAAGCCTTATACAAGCAACGTCGACAAGTCGAGTTACAAGAAAGCTTCGACAAACTCAAGTCACCCTCCTACAACAAGCAACTTCAAGCCAAGAGCTTCATCGTCATCTACCCCAACCGATGAGACCATCAAGACAAGTTCCTTCAAATGCTTCACATGCGGAGGCCGAGGCCACAGGTCCTTTGAGTGTACCAACAAGCAGACCATGATCCTCAACGACGATGGTACATACGACTCCATGAGTGACAGAGAGACGGAAGCACTTGAGCAAGTCGCCATGCACCGGCAAGTGAATGATGAAGAGGAACAAGTCTTTTGTGATGAAGATTCAAGTCCCACTCTCGTTGTCTCCAAGGTCTTGACCCTTCAACATCACCAAGAAGAAGACCAAAGATGCCACATATTCCATACCAAGTCCGGCATCAATGGAAGGTCCGTCAAGGTCATCATCGATGGAGGGAGTTGTCATAACTTAGCAAGTGAAGAACTTTGCTCCAAGCTCCAATTGCCCAAGACGAAGCACCCACATCCTTACAAAGTTCAATGGCTAAGCGACTCCGGCACCATCCAAGTCGAGCATAGAGTGCAAGTCTCCTTCAAAATCGGAGCTTATGAAGACACTTTGGAGTGTGATGTCGTTCCAATGACTGTTTGCCACCTTCTTCTCAGACGACCATGGCAATTTGATACATGTGTCATCCACAACGGCCAAACGAACCACTACATGTTCAAGATGAAAGGAAAGGAGTACGTACTTCGCCCTATGTCTCCAAACCAAGTGATCGCCGACAAGCAAACCACCCATCATGGAGAGAATGGTGAGAGAGCGAACCACCAAAAAGAGAGTGAGCGCCACAAGCCCAACATGAGTGCCTCCACGATGAGTGAAAAGAAGAACTTAGTTCTATTTTCCACCAAACGTGAGATAAGAGAAGTTTGTGAGAACCCATCTAGGGTCATGCACTATGTCCTTTTGTGCAAGGACGAGTCACCAAAAGCTAACACCTCTCACACCCTACCTTTAGTGTTGTCTTCTCTTTTGCAGGAATTCCAAGATGTTTTCCCCGACGAGCTACCCCCAGGTCTACCTCCACTACGAGGCATCGAGCACCACATCAACCTCATCCCCGGAGCACCACTTCCGAACAAAGCTCCCTACCGCGTCAACCCCGAAGAAACTAAAGAAATACCAAGGCTCTCATAGACCATGGACATGTGCGCGAAAGTTTAAGTCCTTGTGCCGTTCCGGTCATTCTTGTGCCAAAAAGAGACGGTAGTTTTTGCATGTGTTCCGATTGTAGACCTATCAATGCTATCACCGTTCGCTATAGGTACATCATTCCACGCCTTGATGATATGCTTGATGAACTTAGCGGTGCCACTATTTTTTCCAAAATTGATCTTAAAAGTGGTTACTATCAAATCCGCATACAAGAGGGTGATGAATGGAAGACCGCTTTGAATACAATGTTTGGTATGTATGAGTGGTTAGTCGTGCCTATGGGTTTATCGGAAGCACCGGGTACTTTCATGCGTCTTTTGAATTATGTGTTTCGCCCTTTACATTGGTGAGTTTGTTGTGGTCTACTTCGATGATATCCTTGTTTTTAGCAAATCTCTCAAATATCGTGTCACCCATGTTCGAACCGTTTTGCAAACTCTTCGAAAGGAGCGTCTCTATGCTAACATGGAAAAATGCCTTTTTGGCATTGATAAGCTCGTTTTCTTGGGTTTTGTTGTATCCTCTAAGGGTGTTCATCCTGATGACTCTAAGATCAATTCTATTAAAACTTGGCCACAACCAACCAACTTGCAACAAGTGCGTAGCTTCCTTGGTTTAGCCGGTTTCTACCGTAGATTTGTGAAGGACTTTAGCACCATTGCTTCACCTTTGCATGCTTTGAGCAAGAAGAATGCACCTTTTATTTGGGGACCATCCCAAGATACCGCATTCAATGAGCTTAAGAATTTGCTTACTCATGCTCCCGTGCTTGCATTACCCAACTTTGACAAACCCTTTGAGATTCATTGCGATGCTAGTGGTAATGGCATAGGAGGTGTGTTAACGCAAGAGAAGCGCCCCATAGCTTACTTTAGTGAGAAACTTTCCAGAGCGCAACTCAATTACCCCATCTATGACAAAGAGCTTTATGCTTTAGTGCGAGTTTTGCGTGAATGGGAACATTATCTTCGCCCTCATGAATTTGTCATTCATACCGATCATGAAATGCTTAAATACCTTAAGGGTCAAACTAAGTTGAACAAGCGTCATGCTAAGTGGAGTGAATTCATTGAGTCATTTCCTTATATCATCAAGTACATTAACGGTAAGGAAAATGTTGTGGAAGACGCTCTTTCCCACATATGCATGCTTGTTACTCAACTTGAATTGGATGTCATTGGCTTTCAGCACATAAAAGACTTGTATGCACATGATCCTACTTTTGCAATTCCTTATGCCAAGTGTTTGACGCATACCTCTTGGGATCGCTATTATATCAAAGAAGGTTATCTTATGAGAGCTAATAAACTTTGCATCCCCGAGTCTTCTCTTCGTTTGTTGCTTTTGCAGGAATCTCATGGAGCAGGACTAATGGGACATTTTGGACGCGACAAGACTTTTGCTACGCTCTCCAAGAACTATTATTGGCCCAAGATGTTCCGCGATGTCAACCGCTTCACCAACCGATGCTCTACATGTCGCCAAGCTAAGTCTAAAGCTCAATCTCATGGTCTCTATATGTCTCTTCCAATTTCGTATCAACCATGGGAAGATATTAGCATGGATTTCGTGCTTGGTTTGCCTAGAACTAGAAATGGGAAGGATTCCATGTTTGTTGTTGTGGATAGATTCTCCAAAATGGCACATTTCATTCCTTGCAACAAGATAGATGATGCTTCACATGTTACCAATCTCTTTTGTAGGGAAATACTTGGTCTACATGGAGTGCCAAAGACGATTGTCTCGGACCGCGACGTTAAGTTCTTGAGTTACTTTTGGAAAACCTAGTGCGCCAAGCTCGGAATGAAACTACTCTTCTCCACGGCTTACCATCCATAAACCGATGGCCAAACGGAGGTGACCAACCGCACACTCTCCGCTCTACTTCACGTGCTAATCAAGAAGAACATCAAGGAGTGGGAGGAGTGTCTACCTACCGCCGAGTTTGCCTACAACCATGCAAGACACTCAACTACCGGCAAGTCCCCCTTCGAGGTCGTCTACGGATTCAACCCATTGTCCCCATTGGATATTCTTCCTCTACCACTACAAGAGAGCATCAATATGGACGCAAGTGCACGTGTGAACCATCTCAAGAAGGTGCATGAAGATACAAGGCACACCATCGAGCGCCAAGTACAACGACTAGCGACCAAGCTCAACATCAACAAGCACCCCATGGTATTCAACAGTGGTGATCTTGTGTGGCTACACCTTCGCAAGGACTGCTTTCCCACCGAATGCAAGTCTAAACTCCTATCTCAAGCGGATGGACCCTTCAAGGTGCTTGCACACTACAACAACAACGCCAACAAGATCGACCTCCCATGCGACAAGTACAATGTGAGCGACGTCTTCAATGTCAAGGTTCTCTCGCCCTACCATGGTGATGAAGAATTCGATCCAAGGTCGGATATTTCCCAAGGGAGGGGAGATGATGCGGAGCATCCCAAGGTCATCCCAATGGACCTACCTACGTCTCCCACGACACCACTTGGACCATTGAAAAGAGCACGAGCCAAGGCTATCGAAGATAGGGTGAACTCACTCTTCTCCGAACTACCACTTTCTATGCATGAGACATGGCTACTACCTCAAGCGGAAACCCTATGTGTGATCAGGTACTTGGAGGAAAGCCACGGCTCAGCTATACCCAACGGACAAGACGGTGAGGACACCAAGCCCAATGGACAAGAAGAAGGACTGCTCAAAACTCCCAGGCACCGGAAGACCGGTGAACCCCGGACGTCCAACGAACTCCAGGCTCCAGACGACCGGCCCCCTTCGGACGACTGGCACTACCACTCCCGAGCCAAAATGCCAGATTTCCGAAGACCTCCGGACAACCGACGCCCCGGACATCTGACCCCAACCGGACGTCCGACCGAAGCACACCCGAGCCGAATCTATGAACGCCCGACAAGCACCGGACGTCCGGACCCCCGCGAACCTCCGGACGTCCGACGCCTGTGTGCCGATTCTGCGTTGGGCCGAAGCCCACGTACCCCTTCGACCTCTAAGACTATATATAGACCCCCACCTCCTCTTTTCTAGGGTTAGCATTGTTGTAAGTGCATCTAGTGCCCCTTAGTGATTTTGGTGTATTGAAGACTTATAGGTTAAGGGACTAATGCATTTGTGAGTGTACACGGGTCTATAAGTCTATCAGGAGTTTGATATTTACAGAGAAAGTCGGCCCCTAAAAATGAAGTTCTTGGACTAAAGACTTCGAATTTCGGAAGACTTTCTGAAAACTTTGAAAGTGAAGAAATTGGTGTGACCTTGAAGACTTGGTATTCATTTGAGTAACATCAAGCGTGAAGACTTTTGTTTTCGTAGTTTCATTTTCTGTTTCTTGAGTCATAGGAAACACCGTACTGTTAAAGGGGGTCAAGGAAATATTTCCATGTGATGCTCAACTCAAAATCCTACACCTACCAATCCCTTTGAGTGAAGCCATTGGAAATCTCATACAGTTCAGTCATATTCTTCAGTGACAGAGACAAAGTTCTTATGGTCTTTGAGGAATCTGTTCTGACTAAGGAGTTAGGAATTCGCCAGTGCGGATTGCCTACACAGTGAGGAACATGATAGCCCTGAGGAATTTGATACTCAAAATTCCGACCGTTGTTGTGCTATGCGCCAGCTGTCCCAAAATATCTATCCATCTAACGGTCATATCATTGAAGGGCATTTATGTCTTATCATGTCAGGCTGCTCCCTAGGCTATAAATAGCCGCCCCTACAACCACTAGATGGTTGGCTACTCCGAGAGAAACTGACACTTGTCATTTGAGAGCATCCCATCCTTCGAGGACTTTGAGTGAAAATCATCAAGTGAGGAAAACCGAAACCCAAACACCTACAAACCCCAAGTGATTGAGCATCACTGAAGAGATTGATCCTGCGTGGATCCGACGCTTGTTACCGTTGAAGACTGTGCATCTTCCAGACGGTTAGGTGTCATGGTCTAGAGCATCCAAGAGTAAATTGTGGATCGCCGAGTGACCAAGTCTGTGAAGGTTTGGAAGTCACCTGAAGACTTACCACGAGTGATTGGGTGAGGTCTGTGTGACCTTAGCTCAAGGGGAATATGGTGAGGACTGAGTGTTCTGAGCTACGTGTTCAGAACTGGGTGTCCGGGACTGTGTGTCCTCAGGTTTAAATACCTAGCCGCCCTAACCAGACGTACAACTGTCACAACAGTTGGAACTGGTCTACCAAATCGTAGTCTTCACCAAGCTACCTAGTTCTATTTCCTCAACCCTCCCATTTCCTCATTTATGTGTTGAGTGCTTGTTCATATCTGTTTGAAGACTTTGACTGAAGACTTTCTCAATTTCCTTAGTTCAATTTCCTCAGTATGTTTGTCTTATCCTGTGTTATCTTGTGTTTACGCTTTCCGTACTCTGTGCTTGTCTTCATTTCATCATGATGACCATGCTTGTGTTTTGTTATGTTTACTTCTGAGTACTTATTCCGCTGCAAGTAGTTCTCCGCTAAGGAATTTCCTCACCCTGAAATTCCTCAGTGAAGAATTCATAAAAATCGCCTATTCACCCCCCCTCTAGTCGATATAACGTACTTTCAATTGGTATCAGAGCAAGGTACTCCCTTGTTTTGTGTGATTTTGGTTTCACCACCTGGAGTTCTTGTTATGTCGCCTACAGGTATGATCAAGGTTTCTGCTGGGTGTCCTACCTTCGATGGGACGGACTACCCCTACTGGAAGAATAAGATGTGCATGCATCTTGAGGCAATTGATAACAATCTCTGGTACGTTGTGGAGAATGGTGTTCCCTCTGTCACTCCCACCATCAATGCTGCTAATGTGAAGAGATTCAAGCAACTCGATTCTCAAGCGAAGAATATCATATGTGGCCATCTGAGCAAAGGACAGTATGGCAGAGTGAGTGCTTTGGAGACAGCCAAGCTTATCTGGGACAGGCTGTCCAAGGTCAATGAGGGGGTCTTAACACAGCGTGACTCTCGGGTTGACGTTCTTCGAAATCTCTTCAACCGCTTCAAAAGACTCGACAATGAAAATATTCAGCAAACCTTCGATCGCCTCACTGACATCTCAAATGAGCTTCAAGCACTTGGTGCCGCCGATATCAGCGGCCATGAGGTGGTGAAGAAATTGCTGAGATCGCTTGATTCCTCATTTGATACCTTGGCATTGATGATACCAGAACATGGAGACTATAAGTCACTTGATCCCGCTGATATCCTCGAGAGACTAAACACTCATGAGTTTCAGCTTGCTGAGAAGAGAGATCTCTATGGACCAAGCTATGGTAGATCACGGGCTCTGAAGGCCAAGGCGGTATCCGAGTCTGATGGTGAAGATTCTGATAGTAGCCTTGGTGACCCTAAAGAACTGAGCCAGGAGCTAGCAATGCTCGTGAGGAAGTTCCAAAAGTTCTCAAAACATGGCCGTTTTGGTAAATCCTCAAGAGGTGGTGACTTGAGATCAGATTCCTCATCCCATGATTACAAGAAGAGACTCTGCCATAAGTGCAAAAAACCTGGACACTACATTCAAGATTGTCCTCAGTGGGAAAAGGAATCAAAGAAGAAGAATAAGTACAAGGATTACAGTTCTGATGATTCAAAGAAGAAGAAGAAATCTTCAAAGTCTTCATCATCAAGACCCTCAAAGTCCTCATCTCAAAAGAAGAGCAGCTCCAAGAAGGCTCGAGCATTCATTGGCAAGGAAATGGACTCTGAGGCTGAATCTGAAGAAAATGAGGAAGAGGAGGAATCTGAGGAGTCAGACTCTGGTGTGGCGAGCCTAGCCCTCGCAACTGCTTTCATCGGCAAGTCTATCTTCAACTCTGAAGAAATGGACCTCCTGAACACTACTGATGACGACGACAAGGACTACGCTCCCACCTATTGCTTCATGGCAAAAGGCTCAAAGGTACTCAAATATCCCTCCTCTGAATCTAGTGAGGATGAATCTGATGAGAACCTCAAACCCAGCTACTCTAAACTTGCTAAGATTGCTGTGAAATTGCAAAAGGCTCTTGAAAAGGTTCAAAATATGCTAGATAAAAGCGATGATATGTTGGGTGAGCAAATGGATCGCACTAAAATCTTGACTGAAAATCTTCAAAGACTCCAGTCCAAGTTTGACAATCTTCAAGGTCATCATAACACTCTCCTATCTGATCATGAGAAGCTTTCTTATGAATTTCTTCAAAGAAAGCAAGACCTTGAGCAGTTAAGAGTGAGTTATGAAGATCTTCAGAAGGAGCATGATTCATTACTCGCTCAACAGATCGGCGCTACTCAGGATGAATTTGTTCCTCCATGTTTGAAGTGCATTGAACGTGAAACTGCTAATTCTTCACCTGAATGCTCAAATACTTCCATTGCTGCAAATTCTTCAACTACCTCTGCTATCACTAATTCCTCATCTGAGGACATTGCTAGTATCACTGATGGTGCAGGGCTTAAGGAATTGTATATGACAGGCATGTACAAAAGCCTCAAAGGGCATCAGGCTCTTTGTGACGTGCTTAAAAAATAGATCCTTAATAGGAACCCTAGGAAAGAGGGTATTGCCTTTGAAAGGAAAATCAATGCTGATGGGACCTACTCGAAACCTGAGCAGTATCCCAAAACCTCATGGGTTGCTGCAAAGGGACCTTCAGTGGATCCATCTACCTTATCTGGCTTTACATGTGAATCTTCATATTCTTCTGATGAGTCAATTGACTCCAACTATAAATTGTTCAAAAATCAGGATGGTGAAGTATTTGCTAGATATGTTGGCACTAACTGCAGGAACGGTTCTCCTATGAAGAAAATCTGGGTTTCCAAAAGGTGCCTTAAAAATCTTCAGGTGAATGTCATCATGACACCACCTGTGAAGAATAGGAAACCCAGACCAAATTCTTCATATGGATCCAAGTCCTCATACGGACCAAACTCCTCACGTGGATCAAATTGCTCAAAAGGACCAAAGTCCTCATATGAACATCATTGTGCTAACCCGTCTGTTTCGCGGGGAAGATCTAAGGATTATGGATATGTGCATTATTCTTCAAATCATTATGTTCATAAGTCCTCAAATAATTTCTCTGCTTACTCTTATGCTTACCCTAACTTCTCTTATGTGAAACGAAGTGGATTGGCATCTATGCCACGTTTCTCTTATGGAGCTTGTAGAATGATGAACTCTTTGCCACCCCTTCAGATGCGGGTGGTGAAGAAAAAGAACTAACCTCTTATGCAGGGTCAGGTGTCCAGACGAACTTAATCGTCTGAAGAATTTGCTGGAGACCTGAATATGCTTGAAAGGACGCAAGCTAATCATGAAGAAATGAATTTTCATTTCTCACGTCCTCATACTGTTTTATCTGTTCTATTGTCTGATGAAATTGATATCAAATTCTTCACTGATGAAGTATATGAGTTCGTAAGTTGCACTAATTCATCTGCGGGATGATCAACCCAAAGCCACTGAGTGGGTCCTCGATAGTGGATGTACAAATCACATGACTGATGACAGGAGCTTATTGATGGACACTGCTTTATCTCCATCACATCTGAAGCACATCACCTACACTGACAAAGGCAAAAGCAAGGTATTGGGTCTAGGTAAGGTTGCAATCTCAAAGGATCGACACATGGACAAAGTCATGCTTGTTGAGTCCTTAGGGTTCAACCTCATGTCTGTCTCAATGCTTTGTGATCTTGATATGGTGGTTGTCTTTGGCAAGTATCATTGTGTTGTGATCATGGAAGCTAACAATTCCAAAGTCTTCGAAGGCTTTAGGAGAGGAGATTTGTATATTGTTGATTTCTCTACAGGACCACAAGCTGCTACATGTCTACTTGCAAAAGCTTCAGAAGGCTGGCTATGGCATTGACGACTTGGTCATGCTGGCATGAGGAATCTGCACACGCTCGCGAAGAAGAAGCATGTCATTGGCATTGAAAATGTCAAATTCCTCAAGGATCACTTATGTGGAGCCTGTGAAGCTGAAAAGATGACCAAGGCCAAGCATCCAGCGAAGAATATCATGACTACTACTCGACCATTTGAATTGCTTCACATGGATCTCTTTGGCCCTACCCACTATGCCACATTTACTAATGCTGCATCCTTATATGGCTTTGTCATTGTTGATGATTATTCTCGATATACATGCGTCCATATTATCACTTACCAAACTGAAGTGCAGGAAGTCTTCAAACGATTTTCCTCGAGGGCTTCAACCAACTTTGGTGTGAAGATCAAGCACATCAGAAGTGATAATGGAACTGAGTTCAAGAACACTAGCCTTGATGACTATCTTGATGAACTTGGTATCACTCATGAGATATCTGCTCCCTATACTCCTTAGCAAAATGGCATCGTGGAGCGCAAGAACAAGACTCTTGTTGAGATGGCCCGCACTATGCTTGATGAGTACAAGACGCATCATCGCTTCTAGCTTGAGGCAATTGATACTGCGTGCCACATCATCAACAGAGTATATCTTCACAAATTCTTCAAGAAGACTGCCTATGAACTCCTCACTGACAAGAAACCCAATGTGAGTTATTTCAAAGTCTTCGGTGCTAAATGTTGGATTAGATATCCTCATCACAGTTCTAAATTTGCACCGAAAGCACATGAAGGTTTTATGCTTGGTTATGGTAAGGACTCGCACACCTAAAAAGTCTTCAACACATGTCATCACAAGGTTGTTGAAACTGTAGATGTGCGGTTCGATGAGACTAATGGCTTGCAAAGAGAGCACCTACCTCCTGTGACAGATGAAATACCTCATGAGGAATCTATTAAGCTCAAGGCTACAGAGGATGTCATTCCTGCTGAAGAAGTTATTCCAGAACATGAAGAACGTCATGCTGGTGCACCTGAGGAAAATGGTGCTGAAGAAAATGTTGATCAAATTCCTCAATGTCAACCCGCTCATCCTCGTGTTGCAAATGAAGTGCAAATTGAGAAAATCATCAGCGACATCAACATTCCAGGTCCTCTCACACGCTCAAGAGCTTCACATTTAACTTTTGTGGGCACTTTGCTTTCATCTCTATCACAGAGCCCACTAAGGTAGATGAAGCATTTCTGGAGCCTGAGTGGATTCAGGCCATGCAAGAAGAATTACATCAGTCCGAGCTCAACAACGTCTAGGAACAGGTTAAACGTCCAGATCCTCACAAGCACAATATCATCGGCACAAAGTGGATCTACCGGAACAAGCAAGATGAAAATGGCTTTGTGGTGAGGAATAAAGCACGGCTTGTAGCTCAAGGCTACACACGGGTTGAAGGAATTGACTTCGATGAAACTTTTGCACCTGTTGCTAGACTTGAGGCTATTCGCATATTACTTGCTTATGCTAACCATCATGATATCACTTTATATAAAATGGATGTGAAAAGTGCATTCCTCAATGGTAAGCTTGAGGAAGAAGTATATGTTGCTCAACCCCCACGTTTTGAAGATCCAAAGCATCCTGACAAAGTCTTCAAACTCAATAAGACCCTCTATGGCCTCAAGCAGGCCCCTCGGGTGTGGTATGATACTTTTAAGGAATTCCTCATGAAGAAAGGCTTCAAACCTGGTTCACTCGACCCTACTCTTTTCACTAAATCTTATGATGATGAACTATTTGTGTGCCAAATATATGTTGATGATATTATCTTTGAATGTACTGACCAACGTTATAGTGATGAATTTGCCTATATGATGAGTGAAGAATATCAAATGTCTATGATGGGAAAATTGAAATTCTTCTTAGGTCTTCAAATTCGTCAACAATGCAATGGCACATTCATATCTCAGGAGAAATACCTCAAGGATGTACTGAGGAAATTCGGCATGCAAGATTGCAAAGGCGTCAAAATTCCTATGCCCACAAATGGCCATTGATACGCCCATTTTGCATCATGCTTTTATATCGATATTTATTTCGTTATGGGCTGTTATTACACATTATGTCACAATACTTATGCCTATTCTCTCTTATTCTACAAGGTTTGCATAAAGAGGGAGAATGCCGGCAGCTGGGATTCTGGGCTGGATAAGGAGAAAATATAAGAGACCTATTCTGCACAGCTCCAAAAGTCCTGAAACTTCACGGAAGGCATTCTCAGAATATATAATAAATACTGAGTGCAAGAAGTTCACCAAGGGGGCCACACCCTGCCCATGAGGGTGGGGGCGCGCCCTACCCCCCTGGGCGCGCCCCCTACCTCGTGGCCCCCCTGGTGGCCCTCCAGTGGCCATCTTCTGCTATATGGAGTCTTTCGATGAGAAAAAAAAATCATAAGCCATCTTTCCATATGAGACTCCTCCGCCATGAGGCGGAACCAATCTAGGGCTCCAGCGGAGCTGTTCTGCCGGGGAAACTTCCCTCCGGGAGGGGGAAATCATCGCCATCGTCATCACCAATGCTCCTCTAATCGGGAGAGGGCAATCTCCATCAACATCTTCACCATCACCATCTCCTCTCAAAACCCTAGTTCATCTCTTGTATCCAATTCTTGTCTCCAAGTCTGGGATTGGTACCTGTGGGTTGCTAGTAGTGTTAATTACTCCTTGTAGTTGATGCTAGTTGGTTTATTTGGTGGAAGATCATATGTTCAGATCCTATATGCACATTAATACCCCTATGATTATGAACATGAATATGCTTTGTGAGTAGTTACGTTTGTTCCTGAGGACATGGGAGAAGTCTTGCTATTAGTAGTCATGTGAATTTGGTATTTGTTCGATATTTTGATGAGATGTATGTTGTCTTTCCTCTAGTGGTGTTATGTGAACGTCGACTACATAACACTTCACCACTATTTGGGCCTATAGGAAGGCATTGGGAAGTAATAAGTAGATGATGGGTTGCTAGAGTGACAGAAGCTTAAACCCTAGTTTATGCGTTGCTTCGTAAGGGGCTGATTTGGATCCACATGTTTCATGCTATGGTTAGGTTTACCTTAATACTTTTGTTGCAGTTGTGTATGCTTGCAATAGAGGTTAATCATAAGTGGGATGCTTGTCCAAGTAAGAACAGTACCCAAGCACCGGTCCACCCACATACCAAATTATCAAAGTACCGAACGCGAATCATATGATCGTGATGAAACCTAGCTTGACGATATTCCCATGTGTCCTCGGGAGCGCTTTACATCATATAAGAGTTTGTCCAGGCTTGTCCTGTGCTACAAAAAGGATTGGGCCACCTTGTTGCACTTTATTTACTTTTGTTACTTGTTGCTCGTTACCAATTATCTTATCACAAAACTATCTGTTACCTATTATTTCAGTGCTTGCAGAGAATACCTTGCTGAAAACCGCTTATCATTTCCTTCTGCTCCTCGTTGGGTTCGACACTCTTACTTATCGAAAGGACTACGATAGATCCCCTACACTTGTGGGTCATCAAGACTCTTTTCTGGCGCCGTTGCCGGGGAGTGAAGCGCCTTTGGTAGGTGGAATTTGGTAAGGAAAAATTTATATAGTGTGCTGAAATTTACTGTCACTTGTTACTATGGAAAGTAATCCTCTAAGGGGCTTGTTCGGGGTATCTTCACCCCGACCAGTGGAGCAAAGAGTTGCTCCTCAACCTACTGAACCTACTGAAAATGAAAATGTCTGCTTTGAAATTCCTCTGGGTATGTTAGAAAAACTGCTAGCTAATCCTTTTGCAGGAGATGGAACAAAGCATCCTGATGAGCACCTAATATATGTGGATGAAGTTTGTGGATTATTTAAGCTTGCAGGTGTGCCCGGAGATGTTATTAAGAAGAAGGTCTTCCCTTTATCTTTGAAGGGAGATGCATCGACATGGTATCGGCTATGTGATGATACGGGGTCATGGAACTACAAACGATTGAAATTGGAATTTCATCAGAAGTTTTATCCTATGCATCTTGTTCATCGTTATCGCAATTATATATATAATTTCTGGCCTCGCGAAGGAGAAAGCATCACTCAAGCTTGGGGGATGCTTAAATCAATGTTATATTCATGCCCCAATCATGAGCTCTCAAGAGAAATGATTATTCAAAATTTATATGCTCGGCTTTCTGATAACAATCGCACCATGCTCGATACTTCTTGTGCTGGCTCTTTTATGACGAAGACTATTGAATTCAAATGGGATTTATTGAAAAGAATTAAATGAAACTCTGAAGATTGGGACCTCGACAAAGGTAAGGAGTCAGGTATGACACCTAAGTTTGATTGTGTTAAATCTTTTATGGATACCGATGTTTTCCGTAAATTTAGCACTAAATATGGACTTGACTCTGAGATAGTAGCTTCTTTCTGTGAATCTTTTGCTACTCATGTTGATCTCCCTAGGGAGAAGTGGTTTAAATATCATCCTCCCATAGAAGTAAAAGTAGCTGCACCTATTAAAGATGAAGAACAGGATATCACTTATAATGATCCTATCGTTCCTACTGCTTATGTTGAGAAACCACATTTTCCTGTTAGGATAAAAGATCGTGCTAAAGCTTAAACTGTGGTTCATAGAAGCAATATTAAAACTTATACACCTCGTGAGCAAATTAAAGTTGAACCTGATATTGCTATTGTTAAAGATCTCCTGTCTGATAATATTGATGGGCATGTTATTTATTTCTGTGGTGAAACTGCTAGAATTGCTAAACCTTGTGCTAAAGATAAACCTAGATCTTTGGTAGGCATGCCTATTATTTCTGTTAAAATAGGAGGTCATTGTTATCATGGCTTATGTGATATGGGTGCTAGTGCTAGTGCAATACCTATTGATTTATACAAAGAAATTATGCATGACATTGCACCCGCTGAGTTAGAAGATATTGATGTCATAATTAAACTTGCCAATAGAGATACTATTTCACCAATGGAAATTGTTAGAGATGTTGAAGTCTTGTGTGGGAAAACTAAATATCCTGCTGATTTTCTTGTTCTTGGTTCCCCACAAGATAGCTTTTGTCCCATTATATTTGGTAGACCCTTCTTGAACACAGTTAATGCTAAGATAGATTGCAAAAAGGATGTTGTTACTATTGGCTTAGATGATATGTCTCATGAATTTAATTTCTCTAAATTTCGTAGACAACACCGTGAAGAGGAATTGCATAGTAAAGATGAAATTATTGGTCTTGCTTCTATTGTTGTGCCTCCTAGTGATCCTTTAGAACAATATTTGCTAGACCATGAAAATGATATGTTTATGAATGAAAGAAGGGAAATAGATGAAGTATTCTTTAAACAGGAACCCATCCTGAAACACAATTTGCCTGTTCAAATCCTAGGGGATCCTCCTCCACCCAAGGGTGATCCCATGTTTGAACTTAAACCATTACCTGATACTATTAAATATGCTTATCTTGATGAGGAAAAGATATATCATGTTATTATTAGTGCTAACCTTTCAGAGCATGAAGAAGAAAGATTATTGAAAACTCTGAAGAAGCACTGTGCTGCTATTGGATATACTCTTGATGATCTTAAGGGCATTAGTCCCACTCTGTGTGAACACAAAATAAATTTGAAGGAAGATGCCAAACCAGTTCATGATAATCAACGACGGCTGAATCCTAAGATGAAGGAAGTGGTAAGAAAGGAAATACTAAAGCTTCTTGAGGCAGGTATAATTTATCTCGTTGCTGATAGTCAGTGGGTAAGTCATGTCCATTGTGTCCCTAAAAAGGGAGGTATTACTGTCATTCCTAATGATAAAGATGAATTGATTCCGCAAAGAATTATTACAGGTTATAGGATGGTAATTGATTTCCGCAAATTAAATAAAGCTACTAAAAAAGATCATTACTCCTTACCTTTTATCGATCAAATGCTAGAAATATTATCCAAACATACACATTTTTGCTTTCTAGATGGTTATTCTGGTTTCTCTCAAATACCTGCGTCAGCCAATGATCAATCAAAGACTACTTTTACTTGCCCGTTCGGTACTTTTGCTTATAGACGTATGCCTTTTGGTTTATGTAATGCACCTTCTACCTTTCAAAGATGCATGATGGCTATATTCTCTGACTTTTGTGAAAAGATTTGTGAGGTGTTCATGGACGATTTTTTCGTCTATGGATCCTCTTTTGATGATTGCTTGAGCAACCTTGATCGAGTTTTGCAGAGATGTGAAGAAACTAATCTTTTCTTGAATCGGGAAAAGTGCCACTTTATGGTTAATGAAGGTATTTTCTTGGGCATAAAGTTTCTGAAAGAGGCCTTGAAGTTGATAAAGCCAAGGTTGATGCTATTGAAAAGATGCCATGTCCCAAGGACATCAAAGGTATAAGAAGTTTCCTTGGTCATGCTGGGTTTTATAGGAGGTTCATTAAGGACTTCTCCAAAATTTCTCGGCCTCTGACTAATTTATTACAAAAAGATATACCCTTTGTTTTTTATGATGATTGTGTAGAAGCATTTGAAATACTTAAGAAAGCATTGATCTCTGCACCTATTGTTCAGCCACCTGATTGGAATTTACCTTTTGAAATCATGTGTGATGCTAGTGATTATGCTATAGGTTCTGTTCTAGGGCAAAGAGTTGATAAAAATTAAATGTTATTCAATATGCTAGTAAAACTAGAAAATGCGCAGAGAAATTATGCTACAACTGAAAAAGAATTCTTAGCAGTCGTATTTGCTTGTGATAAGTTCAGACCCTATATTGTTCATTCTAAAGTAACTATTCACACGGATCATGCTGCTATTAAATATCTTATGGAAAAGAAAGATGCTAAACCTAGACTTATTAGATGGGTTCTCTTGCTACAAGAATTTGATTTGCATATTATTAATAGAAAGGGAGCTGAGAACCCCGTCGCAGATAACTTGTCTAGGTTAGAAAATGTTCTTGATGACCCACTACCTATTGATGATAGCTTTCCTGATGAACAACTAAATGTCATAAATGCTTCCCACAATGCTCCATGGTATGCTGATTATGCTAATTACTTGTTGCTAAATTTATACCACCTAGTTTCACATACCAGCAAAAGAAAAAGTTCTTCTATGATTTGAGACATTACTTTTGGGGTGACCCACATCTTTATAAAGAAGGAGTAGATGGTGTTATTGGACGTTGTGTACCTAAGCATGAATAGGAACAGATCCTACGCAAGTGTCACTCCAAGGCTTATGGAGGACACGTCGCTGGAGACAGAACTGCACATAAGGTATTGCAATCCGGTTTTTATTGGCCTACTCTCTTCAAGGATGCCCGTAAGTTTGTCTTGTCTTGTGATGAATGTCAAAGAATTGGTAATATTAGTAGACGTCAAGAAATGCCTATGAATTATTCACTTGTTATTGAACGATTTGATGTTTGGGGCTATGATTATATGGGACCTTTTCCTGCCTCTAACGGATATACACATATTTTAGTTGCTGTTGATTACGTTACTAAGTGGGTAGAAGTTATTCCAACTAGTAGTGCTAATCATAACACCTCTATTAAAATGCTTAAAGAAGTTATTTTTCCAAGGTTTGGAGCCCCTAGATATTTAATGACTGATGGTGGTTCACATTTTATTCATGGTGCTTTCCGTAAAATGCTTGCTAAGTATGATGTTAATCATAGAATTGCATCTCCTTATCACCCACAGTCTAGTTGTCAAGTAGAATTGAGCAATAGAGAACTCAAATTACTTTTGCAAAAGACTATTAATAGATCTAGGAAGAATTGGTCCAGAGACTTGATGATGCATTATGGGCCTATAGAACTGCATATAAAAATCCAATGGGTATGTCTCCGTATAAAATGGTTTATGGAAAAGCATGTCACTTACCTCTCGAACTAGAACATAAGGCTTATTGGGCTATTAAAGAGCTCAATTATGATCTCAAACTTGCCGGTGAGAAGAGGTTTTATACGTCTCCAACGTATCTATAATTTTTGATTGCTCCATGCTATATTATCTACTGTTTTGGACATTATTGGGCTTTATTATCCACTTTTATATTATTTTTGGGACTAAACTATTAACCGGAGGCCCAGCCCAGAATTGATGTTTTTTTGCCTGTTTTAGGGTTTAGAAGAAAAGGAATATCAAACGTAGTCCAAACGGAATGAAACCTCCGGGAACGTGATTTTCTCAACAAACAAGACCCGAGAAACTTGGACCCTACATCAAGACACAAAAGAGGAGGCCACGAGGTAGGGGGCGCGCCTACCCCCTCCCCCAGGCGCGCCCTCCACCCTCGTGGGCCCCCTGTTGCTTCACCGACGTACTCTTTCCTCCTATATATACCTACGTACCCCCAAACGATCCGGTACGGAGCCAAAACCCTAATTCCACCGCCGCAACTTTCTGTATCCATGAGATCCCATCTTGGGGCCTGTTCCGGAGCTCCGCCGGAGGGGGCATCGATCACAGAGGGCTTCTACATCAACACCATAGCCTCTCCAATGAAGTGTGAGTAGTTTACCTCAGACCTACGGGTCCATAGTTATTAGCTAGATGGCTTCTTCTCTATTTTTGGATCTCAATACAATGTTCTCCCCCTCTCTTGTGGAGAACTATTCGATGTAATCTTCTTTTTTCGGTGTGTTTGTTGAGACCGATGAATTGTGGGTTTATGATCAAGTCTATCTCTGAACAATATTTGAATCTTCCATAAATTATTTTATGTATGATTGGTTATCTTTGCAAGTCTCTTCGAATTATCAGTTTGGTTTGGCCTAGTAGATTGATCTTTCTTGCAATGGGAGAAGTGCTTGGCTTTGGGTTCAATCTTGTGGTGTCCTTTCCCAGCGACAGTAGGGGCAGCAAGGCACGTATTGTATTGTTGCCATCGAGGATAACAAGATGGGGTTTTTATCATATTGCATGAGTCTATCCCTCTACATCATGTCATCTTGCTTAAGGCGTTACTCTATTTTTAACTTAATACTCTAGATGCATGCTGGATAGCGGTCGATGAGTGGAGTAATAGTAGTAGATGCAGGCAGGAGTCGGTCTACTTGTCTCGAACGTGATGCCTATATACATGATCATACCTAGATATTCTCATAACTATGCTCAATTCTGTCAATTGCTCAACAGTAATTTGTTCACCCACTGTAGAATACTTATGCTCTCGAGAGAAGCCACTAGTGAAACCTATGGCCCCCGGGTCTATCTTTATCATATTAATCTCCTACTACTTAGTTATTTCCTTTGCTTTTTACTTTGCCTTTATTTTACTTTGCATATTTATCACAAAAATACCAAAAATATTATCTTATCATATCTACCAGATCTCACCCTCGTAAGTGGCCGTGTAGGGATTGACAACCCCTATTCGCGTTGGTTGCGAGCATTTATTTGTTTTGTGCAGGTACGAGGGGCTCGCGTGTAGCCTCCTACTGGATTGATACCTTGGTTCTCAAAAACTGAGGGAAATACTTACACTACTTTGCTGCATCATCCCTTCCTCTTCGGGAAAAACCAACGCAGTGCTCAAGAGGTAGCAAGAAGGATTTCTGGCGCCGTTGCCGGGGAGGTCTACGCAAAAGTCAACATACCAAGTACCCATCACATACCCTTATCTCATGCATTACATTATTTGCCATTTGCCTCTTGTTTTCCTCTTCCCCCACTTCACCCTTGCCATTTTACTCGCCCTCTCTCTCTCTATCCTCCCTCTCTTTCTCTATTTGCCTCTTTTTGCCCGCTTGCTTTTTGTTTGCTTGTGTGTTAGTTTGCTTGCTTGTCACGATGGCTCAAGATAATAGTAAATTACGTGACTTCACCAATACCAACAACAATGATTTTATTAGCACTCCGATTGCTCCTCTTACCGATGCTGAATCTTGTGAAATTAATACTGCTTTGCTGAATCTTGTCATGAAAGATCCGTTTTCCGGCCTTCCTAGTGAAGATGCCGCTACCCATCTAAATAGCTTCGTTGATTTGTGTGATATGCAAAAGAAGAAAGATGTGGATAATGATATTGTTAAATTGAAGCTATTTCCTTTTTCGCTTAGAGATCGTGCTAAAGCTTGGTTTTCGTCTTTGCCTAAAAATAGTATTGATTCATGGAACAAGTGCAAAGATGCTTTTATCTCTAAGTATTTTCCTCCCACTAAGATCATCTCTCTTAGAAACGATATCATGAATTTTAAGCAACTTGATCATGAACATGTTGCACAAGCTTGGGAGAGAATGAAACTAATGATACGTAATTGCCCTACTCATGGTTTAAATTTGTGGATGATTATACAAAAAATTTATGCCGGATTGAATTTTGCTTCTAGAAATCTTTTAGATTCGGCCGCGGGAGGCACTTTTATGGAAATCACTTTAGGAGAAGCTACTAAACTCCTAGATAATATTATGGTTAATTATTCTCAATGGCATACTGAAAGATCTACTAATAAAAAGGTGCATGCGATAGAAGAAATTAATGTTTTGAGTGGAAAGATGGATGAACTTATGAAATTATTTGCTAATAAGAGTGTTTCTTCTGATCCTAATGATATGCCCTTGTCTACTTTGATTGAGAATAATAATGAATCTATGGATGTGAATTTTGTTGGTAGGAACAATTTTGGTAACAACGCGTATAGAGGAAATTTTAATCCTAGGCCTCATCCTAGTAATCCCTCTAATAATTATGGTAATTCCTAAAACAATTCTTATGGAAATTATAATAATATGACCTCTGATTTTGAATCTAATATTAAAGAATTTATTACTTCGCAAAAGAATTTTAATGCTTTGATTGAAGAAAAATTGCTTAAGACTGATGAGTTGGCTAGGAACGTTGATGGAATTTCTCTTGATGTTGATTCTTTGAAACTTAGATCTATTCCACCTAAGCATGATGTCAATGAGTCTCTCAAAGCCATGAGAATTTCCATTGATGAGTGCAAAGAAAGAACCGCTAGGATGCGTGCTAAGAAAGATGCCTTTATAAGAGCTTGTTCTTCTAGTTCCTATGAAAATAATGATGAAGATATGAAAGTTATTGATGTGTCCCCTATTCAATCTTTGTTTTGAAATATGAATCTTGATAATGATGGGACTGAATATGATCCACCTTTACCTAGAAGGCGTTACAAGAATTCGGAATTTGTTGATCTTGATGCTAAAATTGATAAAAGTGGGATTGAAGAAATTAAAACCCTAGATGTTGCTAAACCCACTATTATGGATTTCAAGGAATTTAACTATGAAAATTGCTCTTTGATTGATTGTATTTCCTTGTTGCAATCCGTGCTAAATTCTCCTCATGCTTATAGTCAAAATAAAGCATTTACTAAACATATCGTTGATGCCTTGATGCAATCTTATGAAGAAAAACTTGAATTGGAAGTTTCTATCGCTAGAAAACTTTATGATGAGTGGGAACCAACTATTAAAATTAAAATTAAAGATCATGAATGCTATGCTTTATGTGATTTGGGTGCTAGTGTTTCCACGATTCCAAAGGCTTTGTGTGATTTGTTAGGTTTCCGTGATTTTGATGATTGCTCTCTAAACTTGCACCTTGCGGATTCCACTATTAAGAAACCTATGGGAAGAATTAATGATGTTCTTATTGTTGCAAATAGGAATTATGTACCTATAGATTTTATTATTCTTGACATAGATTGCAATCCTTCATGTCCTATTATTCTTGGTAGACCTTTCCTTAGAACGATTGGTGCAATTACTGATATGAAGGAAGGAAATATTAGATTCCAATTTCCATTAAGGAAAGGCATGGAACACTTTCGTAGAAAGAAAATTAAATTACCTTATGAATCTATTATGAGAGCCACTTATGGATTGCCTACCAAAGATGGCAATACCTAGATTTATCCTTGCTTGTTATGCCTAGCTAGGGGCGTTAAACGATAGCGCTTGTTGGGAGGCAACCCAATTTTATTTTTATTCCTTGATTTTTGCCCCTGTTTAGTAATAAATAATTTATCTAGCCTCTGTTTTGGTTGTCTTTTTTGTGTTTAATTAGTGTTTGTTCCAAGTAGAACCGTTGGGAAGACTTGGGGAAAGTCTTCTTAAACTTGCTGTAAAAAATAGAAACTTTAGCGCTCACGAGAACTGCTACCATTTTTATTTGGAGAGTGATATTTAGTTAATTCTTTTTCAGATGATTAATAGATAAATTCCTCACGTCTAGAAATTTATTTTAGAATTTTTGGCGTTCCAGATCTTGTGCTAGCTACAGATTACTACAGACTGTTCTGTTTTTGACAGATTCTGTTTTTCGTGTGTTGTTTGCTTATTTTGATGAATCTATGGCTAGTAAAATAGTTTATAAACCATAGAGAAGTTGGAATACAGTAGGTATAACATCAATATAAATAAAGAATGAGTTCATTACAGTACCTTGAAGTGGTCTTTTATTTTCTTTCGCTAACGGAGCTCACGAGATTTTCTACTTTAAGTTTTGTGTTGTGAAGTTTTCAAGTTTTGGGTAAAGATTTGATGGATTATGGAACAAGGAGTGACAAGAGCCTAAGCTTGGGGATGCCCATGGAACCCCCAAGATAATCTAAGGACACCTAAAAGCCAAAGCTTGGGGATGCCCCGGAAGGCATCCCCTCTTTCGTCTACTTCTATCGGTAACTTTACTTGGAGCTATATTTTTATTCGCCACATGATATGTGTTTTGCTTGGAGCGTCTTGTATGATTTGAGTATTTACTTTTTATTTTACCACAATCATCCTTGCTGTACACACCTTTTGAGAGAGCCATACATGATTTGGAATTTGTTAGAACACTCTATGTGCTTCGCTTATATCTTTTGAGTTATGTAGTTTTGCTCTAGTACTTCACTTATATCTTTTAGAGCACGGTGGTGGATTTGTTTTATAGAAACTATTGATCTCTCATGCTTCACTTAGATTATTTTGATATTCTTAAATATCATGGTAATTTGCTTAAAATCATAATATGCTTGGTATACAAGATTAATAATAAAACTTTCTTATGAGTGTTTTGAATACTATGAGAAATTTGATGCTTGATAATTGTTTCGAGATATGAAGATGGTGATATTAAAGTTGTGCTAGTTGAGTAGTTGTGGATTTGAGAAATACTTGTGTTAAAGTTTGTGATTCCTTTAGCATGCACGTATGGTGAACCGTTATGTGACGAAGTCAGACCATGATTTATTTTTTGATTGTCTTCCTTATGAGTGGAGATCGGGGACGAGCGATGGTGTTTTCCTACCAATCTATCCCCCTAGGAGCATGCACGTAATACTTTGCTTTGATAACTTGTAGATTTTTGCAATAAGTATATGAGTTCTTTATGACTAATGTTGAGTCCATGGATTATACGCACTCTCACCCTTCCACCTTTGCTAGCCTCTCTCATACCCCGCACCTTTCGCCAGTATCATACACCCACCATATACCTTCCTCAAAACAGCCACCATACCTACCTATTATGGCATTTCCATAGCCATTCCGAGATATATTGCCATGCAACTTTCCACCATTCCGTTTATTATGGCACGCTTCATCATTGTCATATTGCTTAGCATGATCATGTAGTCGACATCGTATTTGTGGCAAAGCCACCGTTCATAATTCTTTCATACATGTCACTCATAAGTCATTGCATATCCCAGTACACCGCCAGAGGCATTCATATAGAGTCATATTTTGTTCTAAGTATCGAGTTGTAATTGTTGAGTTGTAAACAAATAAAAGTGTGATGATCATCATTATTAGAGCATTGTCCCAGTGAGGAAAGGATGATGGAGACTATGATTCCCCCACAAGTCGGGATGAGACTCTGGACGAAAAATAAAAAAAGAGAAAAAAAAGAGGCCATAAAAAAAGAGAAAAGTCCCAAATAAAAAAATATAAAAAAATGAGAGAAAAAGAGAGAAGGGACAATGCTACTATCCTTTTACCACACTTGTGCTTCAAAGTAGCACCATGATATTCATGATAGAGAGTCTCCTATGTTATCACTTTCATATACTAGTGGGAACTTTTCATTATAGAACTTGGCTTGTATATTCCAATGATGGGCTTCCTCAAATTGCCCTAGGTCTTCATGAACAAGCAAGTTGGATGCACACCCACTTAGTTTCTTTTTGAGCTTTCATATACTTATAGCTCTAGTGCATCCGTTGCATGGCAATCCCTACTCACTCACATTGATATCTATTGATGGGCATCTCCATAGCCCGTTGATACACCTAGTTGATGTGAGACTATCTTCTCCCTTTTTTTGTCTTCTCCACAACCACCATTCTATTCCACCTATAGTGCTATGTCCATGGCTCACGCTCATGTATTGCGTGAAAATTGAAAAAGTTCTAAGAATGTCAAAAGTATGAAACAATTGCTTGGCTTGTCATCGGGGTTGTGCATGATTTAAATATTTTGTGTGGTGAAGATGGAGCATAGCCAAACTATATGATTTTGTAGGAATAACTTTCTTTGGCCATGTTATTTTGAGAAGACATAATTGCTTTGTTAGTATGTTGAAGTATTATTATTTTTATGTCCATATTAAACTTTTGTCTTGAATCTTTCGGATCTGAACATTCATACCACAATTAAGAAGAATTACATTAAAATTATGCCAAGTAGCACTCTGCATCAAAAATTCTGTTTTTATCATTTACCTACTCGAGGACGAGCGGGAATTAAGCATGGGGATGCTTGATACGTCTCCAACGTATCTATAATTTCTGATTGCTCCATGCTAGATTATCTACTGTTTTGGACATTATTGGGCTTTATTATCCACTTTTATATTATTTTTGGGACTAACCTATTAACCGTAGGCCCAGCCCAGAATTGCTGTTTTTTGCCTGTTTTAGGGTTTCGAAGAAAAGGAATATCAAACAAAGTCCAAACGGAATGAAACCTTCGGGAACGTGATTTTCTCAACAAACAAGACCAGGGAGACTTGGACCCTACGTCAAGACACAAAAGAGGAGGCCACGAGGTAGGGGGCGCCTACCCCCCCCCCCCCAGGCGCGCCCTCCACCCTCGTGGGCCCCCTGTTGCTCCACCGACGTACTCCTTCCTCCTATATATACCTACGTACCCCCAAACGATCAGATACGGAGCCAAAACCCTAATTCCACCGCCGCAACTTTCTGTATCCACGAGATCCCATCTTGGGGTCTGTTCCGGAGCTCCGCCGGAGGGGGCATCAATCACAGAGGGCTTCTACATCAACACCATAGCCTCTTCGATGAAGTGTGAGTAGTTTACCTCAGACCTACGGGTCCATAGTTATTAGCTAGATGCCTTCTTCTCTCTTTTTGGATCTCAATACAATGTTCTCCCCCTCTCTTGTGGAGAACTATTTGATGTAATCCTCTTTTTGCGGTGTGTTTGTTGAGACCGATGAATTGTGGGTTGATGATCAAGTCTATCTATGAGCAATATCTGAATCTTCTCTGAATTCTTTTATGTATGATTGGTTATCTTTGCAAGTCTCTTCGAATTATCAGTTTGGTTTGGCCTACTAGATTGATGTTTCTTGCAATGGGAGAAGTGCTTGGCTTTGGGTTCAATCTTGTGGTGTCCTTTCCCAGTGACAGTAGGGCTAGCAAGGCACATATTGTATTGTTGCCATCGAGGATAACAAGATGGGGTTTTCATCATATTGCATGAGTCTATCCCTCTACATCATGTCATCTTGCTTAAGGCGTTACTCTGTTTTTAACTTAATACTCTAGATGCATGCTGGATAGCGGTCGATGAGTGGAGTAATAGTAGTAGATGTAGGCAGGAGTCGGTCTACTTGTCTCGGACGTGATGCCTATATACATGATCGTACCTAGATATTCTCATAACTATGCTCAATTCTGTCAATTGCTCAACAGTAATTTGTTCACCCACCGTAGAATACTTATGCTCTCGAGAGAAGCCACTAGTGAAACCTATGGCCCCCGGGTCTATCTTTATCATATTAATCTCCTACTACTTAGTTATTTCCTTTGCTTTTTTACTTTGCCTTTATTTTACTTTGCATCTTTATCACAAAAATACCAAAAATATTATCTTATCATATATATCAGATCTCACTCTCGTAAGTGGCCGTGTAGGGATTGACAACCCCTATTCGCGTTGGTTGCGAGGATTTATTTGTTTTGTGCAGGTACAAGGGACTCGCGTGTAGCCTCCTACTGGATTGATACCTTGGTTCTCAAAAACTGAGGGAAATACTTATGCTACTTTGCTGCATCATCCCTTCCTCTTCGGGGAAAACCAATGCAGTGCTCAAGAGGTAGCAAGGTTGTTTGACATTATCTCACTTGATGAATGGAGAACCCAAGCCTATGAGAATGCCAAATTGTTTAAAGAAAAAGTTAAAAGATGGCATGACAAAAGAATACAAAAGCGTGAATTTAATGTATGTGATTATGTATTGCTATAAACTCTCGTTTAAGGTTTTTTGCAGGAAAACTTCTCTCTAAGTGGGAAGGTCCTTACATTATCGAGGAGGTCTATCGTTCCGGTGCCATAAAAATCAACAATTTCGAAGGCACAAATCCGAAGGTGGTGAACGGTCAAAGAATTAAACACTATATCTTAGGTAATCCTATAAATGTTGAAACCAATGTTATTGAAATTGTAACCCTGGAGGAATACATAAGGGACACTTTCCAGAACGTTTCAGACTCTGAAAAGGAATAGGTATGTGGTACGGTAAGTAAACCGACTCCAAAACAGTTCTAATGGCAATTTTCTTCCGTTTTGGAATATTTAGAAAAGTAGAAAATTAAGAAGCAGTCCGGAAAGGACACGAGGGCCCCACGAGGGTGGAGGGTGCGCCCTACCCCCTGGGCGCGCTCCCCTACCTTGTAGGCACCTCGTGTGCTCTCCGGACTCCGTTTTCTTACACGATATGTATTTTGGTCGGTAAAAATTCATTATATAATCTCCCGGAGGTTTTGAACTCTGTATCACGCAAACATCTCTTGTCTTTGTTTCGAGTTGTTTTCTGTCAGGGTTGTCGAGGCCAGGCACTATGTCGTCTCCCTCCTCCAACCATGAGGGCAACGATGCTTGGCTAATGAAGATAGAGCTGAAGAGAGAAGAACCCATGGAGATCAACAAGGATGAAGGGATCAAGAAGGCCATGGAGGACCAAGTTCCGGCAACAGAAGACACCCTTCAACTTGATCACAATATTCTTATTCCAACTGAGATCGAAGCTTTCAAGATGATTGAGTTAGCTCGTATACAAAATAAGTATCTCACACGTGAAAATATTTTGTTGAAGGAGCATATCATCGCACTCAAAGGCATTATCCGCAAGTTAGAAGACCTCCTACGCTCGATGTGCGACTATCCATCATCAACAACTCCACCTTCTTCACCAACAAAGGAGACATAATCACATGGGTATGGGCACTCCCCTTGGCAACTGCCAAGCTTGGGGGAGTGCCTCGGTATCGTATCACCATCACTTTTATCTTTACCGCTTTTCTAGTTCGATCCTTTTGGTAATATTTTGATCTAGTAGAATAAAAGCTTTTAGTATGATCTACTTGTGAGTTTTGCTTTATGATCCTTCTATGTAATCGAGTCCGTGAGCTGTATATAATAAAGATTAGTGTTGAGTCAAGGGCTTGATTATCTTGCCATGATCTTGAGGGAATAGAATAAAAGAAAAAGAATAAAAAGAATAAAAGAGATCATATGGATCTTATGGAGAGTAATGAGCTCACATAGAAAGGTATGATGAATAACAGTTGTTGAGAGTTGACAAGCATATTTTTGGTCATCATTGCAATTTATAGGAAGTAATAAAGAAAGAGAGGTCTTCACATATAAATATACTATCTTGGACATCTTTTATGATTGTGAGCACTCATTAAAATATGACATGCTAAAGAGTTGACGTTGGACAAGGAAGACAACGTAATGGGTTATGTTTTCTTACATCTGAGATAAATTATATTGTCTTGGATCATCCAACATGATTGAGCTTGCCTTTCCCCCTCATGCTAGCCAAATTCATGGCACCAAGTAGAGATACTACTTGTGCTTCCAAATACCCTTAAACCAGTTTTGCCATGAGAGTCCACCATACCTACCTATGGATTGAATAAGATCCTTCAAGTAAGTTGTCATCGGTGCAAAGCAATAAAATTTCTCTTTAAATATGTATCAATTATTAGTGTGGGAGAAAATAAGCTTTATACGATCGTGTGATATGGAAGAAATAAAAGCGATGGACTGCATAATAAAGGTCCATATCACAAGTGGCAATATAAAGTGACGTTCTTTCGCATTAAGATTTTGTGCATCTAACCATAAAAGCGCATGACAACCTCTGCTTCCCTCTGTGAAGGGCATATCTTTTACTTTTATCTCCTACCTTACATAAGAGTCATGGTGATCTTCACCCTTCCTTTTTACATTTTATCTTTTTGTCAAGCACAACATGATGGAAAGATCCTGGTATATATGGCTAATTGGATGTGAGTTTTCATGAATTATTATTGTTGACATTACCCTTGAGGTAAAACGTTGGGAGGCAAAACTAGAAGCCCCTATCTTTCTCTGTGTCCGATTAAAACTCCATACCCATAAGTATTGCATGAGTGTTAGCAATTGTGAAAGACTATATGATAGTTGAGTATGTGGACTTGCTGAAAAGCTCTTATATTGACTCTTTCTTATGTTATGATAAATTGCAATTGCTCCTATGACTGAGATTATAGTTTGTTAGTTTTCAATGAAGTTTATGATTCATACCTGAAATTGTGATTGAATTATTACTCTAGCATAAGAGATCATATGACAAGAATTATATAAGTTGTTGTTCTAAGAATGATCATGATGCCCTCATGTCCGTATTTTATTTTTATCAACACCTCTATCTCTAAACATGTGGACATATTTTTCGATTTCGGCTTTCGCTTGAGGACAAGCAAGGTCTAAGCTTGGGGGAGTTGATACGTCCATTTTGCATCATGCTTTTATATCGATATTTATTGCATTATGGGCTGTTATTACACATTATGTCACAATACTTATGTCTATTCTCTCTTATTCTACAAGGTTTACATAAAGAGGGAGAATGTCGGCAACTGGGATTCTGGGCTGGAAAAGGAGCAAATATTAGAGACATATTCTGCACAGCTCCAAAAGTCCTGAAACTTCACGGAAGGCATTTTCGGAATATATAATAAATACTGAGCGCAAGAAGTTCACCAGGGGGGCCACACCCTGCCCATGAGGGTGGGGGCGCGCCCTACTCCCCTGGGCGCGCCCCCTACCTCGTGGCCCCCCTGGTGGCCCTCCGGTGGCCATCTTCTGCTATATGGAGTCTTTCGATGAGAAAAAAAATCATAAGCCATCTTTCCATACGAGACTCCGCCGCCACGAGGCGGAACCTTGGCGGAACCAATCTACGGCTCCAGCGTAGTTGTTCTATCGAGGAAACTTCCCTCCGGGAGGGGGAAATCATCGCCATCGTCATCACCAACGCTCCTCTCATCGGGAGAGGGCAATCTCCATCAACATCTTCACCAGCACCATCTCCTCTCAAAACCCTAGTTCATCTCTTGTATCCAATTCTTGTCTCCAAGTCTGGGATTGGTACCTGTGGGTTGCTAGTAGTGTTAATTACTCCTTGTAGTTGATGCTAGTTGGTTCATTTGGTAGAAGATCATATGTCCAGATCCTATATGCACATTAATACCCCTCTGATTATGAACATGAATATGCTTTGTGAGTAGTTATGTTTGTTCCTGAGGACATGGGAGAAGTCTTGCTATTAGTAGTCATGTGAATTTGGTATTCGTTCGATATTTTGATGAGATATATGTTGTCTTTCCTCTAGTGGTGTTATGTGAACGTCGACTACATAACACTTCACCACTATTTGGGCCTAGAGGAAGGCATTGGGAAGTAATAAGTAGATGATGGGTTGCTAGAGTGACAGAAGCTTAAACCCTAGTTTATGTGTTGCTTCGTAAGGGGCTGATTTGTATCCATATGTTTCTTGCTATGGTTAGGTTTACCTTAATACCTTTGTTGTAGTTGCGGATGCTTGCAATAGAGGTTAATCATAAGTGGGATGCTTGTCCAACTAAGGACAGTACCCAAGCACTGGTCCACCCACATACCAAATTATCAAAGTACCAAACGAGAATCATATGATCGTGATGAAACCTAGCTTGGCGATATTCCCATGTGTCCTCGGGAGCGCTTTACATCATATAAGAGTTTGTCCAGGCTTGTCCTTTGCTACAAAAAGGATTGGGCCACCTTGCTACACTTTATTTACTTTTGTTACTTATTGCTCGTTACCAATTATCTTATCACAAAACTATCTGTTACCTATTATTTCAGTGCTTGCAGAGAATACCTTGCTAAAACCGCTTATCATTTCCTTCTACTCCTCATTGGGTTTGACACTCTTACTTATCGAAAGGACTGCGATAGACCCCCTATACTTGTGGGTCATCAGCCATCTGTGCACTGATGAAAATGGTATTGACTTCGATCATAAGGTATACCGCTCCATGATTGGTTCCTTATTGTACTTATGTGCATCTAGGCCAGATATAATGCTTAGTGTTTGCATGTGTGCCCGATTTCAAGCTGCACCGAAGGAATCACACCATAAGGCTGTGAAACATATTCTTTGATATCTAGCTCACACACCAACACTTGGATTATGGTACCCCAAGGGCTCGGCTTTTGATCTCATTGGATATTCTGACTATGACTATGCTGGTGACCGTGTGGATCGCAAGTCAACATATGGTACATGTCATTTCCTCAGACGATCCTTGGTCTGTTGGTCCTCGAAGAAACAGAACTGCGTATCCTATCTACTGCTGAATCTGAGTACATTTCTGCTGGTTCTTGCTGTGCTCAATTGCTGTGGATGAAGCAAACTCTCAAGGACTATGGCGTCAACGTAAAGAATGTGCCTCTCTTCTGTGACAATGAGAGTGCCATCAAGATTGCTCACAACCCAGTTCAGTACTCGAAGACAAAGCACATACAGATTCGTCATCATTTTCTTCATGATCATGTGTTGAAGGGCGACATTTCTATTAAGCATGTGAAGACTGAAGAATAGCTAGCCGATATCTTCACAAAGCCCTTGGATGAGAAGAGATTTAGCAAGTTGCGGTGTGAGCTAAATATCTTAGAATCTTCGAATGTTCTTTGAAAAAGACACTCAAAATAACACTTATGCAAAATTGATGACTTAGATGTGCAACACATGAAGAAACGTTTTTCTTCAATCAATGAAGACTAACACTCTAAGTGTGAAGAAATTAACAAAGAATTTGATTCTCAGAACCCTACGACAATTGTACGCGGTGTGTGAAATAATCATTCTTATACGGTGGGTCACGCCACCACCAAAAGTTGAAAATCTTCAATTGAGCTTTTCCTCGGTTCTTTGAAATTCCTCATTTGTTTTTCAACTTTGTAGTGTCTTCACTGTTTCCGACGTTTTTCTTCATTGGCTATATATATATATGAGTTTCTGTCCTCTACAGCATTCACTTATGGCTAATTCTTCAAGTTGCTTTTTCTGCTAAGTGAATGTGATCGGACCCTACCCCCTCTATGCTAAACTCAACCGATTCTATTCACAAATTCTTCATATGCGTTCTATTTGAAACTCGTTCAAAATCTTCACTGTGTCCTTGTCGGCTGAAGAAATTGCGAACGGAACTTTAAAACCTATCTTATCTAAATTTTCGGCTTTGCCGCTCAAACCTTTCCACATCCCACGACAACACTTATCCATTCACCCACGATCTCACATGATTTCCACTTCTCAGTATGTGGGTGACACGTGTCAAGCGAATGAGAAGGGTCAGGGGCACGTTCATCCAAATTCTTAGGGCTAACGGTTTTTCACCATGGCTATAAATACCCCCTCCCCTTCCTCACTTCTCTTTTACTCTACTTGACCTCACTCTAGCTCGAGCTTCTCAAACGCTAGCGCCGCCGCTACTTCATCGTCGCCGGTGAGGAAGAGCTTCACTGCCTCGACCTCATTGCCGTCGTACTCGCGCCGGCCGCGGATTTCTTCGCTCCACCATCGCCTTAGCTGTCTTCCTCTGTCGAGTTAGGGCATGGAAGATCTGCACTGACGAACTTCACATCTCCACTTCCCAGTTCGTCGTGTTCTTCGTATAGGGTAATTAAAAGTTACTTGTATTGCCCTCTTTGATTCAAATGATTTCTACAAAATCCTCAAAGGTGTTTTTCTTCATATCTTCACACACTAAAACACCTCACATGTCATCTGTTCTTGTTTCGTTTCTCTAAGCTATATTTTTCTTCAAGATTCCTCAAATGTGTGGATTTTCGATCTATACATCTCTGGAACCTAAGACAAAGAACACTTACAGAAATTCTTCAAGACTCATCTGGTCAAATTCCTCAAACTTGTTCTTTTTGAAAAACCTCTGAGAACGCATATGACCTCTCCAAATTCCTCGCAACTATACTCTGTTCACAGGTACTCATGTCAGCTGCTGAATCACTAGGTTCTCATCAACTTAACTCATTTGCAGCGTTCCTCGAAGACAAGTTACATACATCTTCAGAGAATTCCATTGTTCAAATTCCTCAACTGAAGAAAAAGGATGACGGTAAGAAGCCACAGAAAGGAGGAAAGAGGTCTGAGATCAATACTGCTTTTGAGATCCCTGATGACATATATAAGGACTATTGCACTCCTGATGAGGCCACTCATGGCATTGAAACCAAGAATGAGCGCAGAGTGCGCATCCAAAGAATAGAGAGGAGATGGGCAAGAGAGTGGAGGGAGTACAGATATGTTACTCCAAAATACATGAAGAAATTCGCTCTAAATCCTCCATGCCCAAGACCTCTGTTGGCACCTGGCCAAGAAGCAGATCCCACCAGCCTTAAGCACGGTGAGGATTATCCTGATGAATGGGCCAAGCGCCAGGCCAAGTTGGCCAGACAAGCAAGAGAAGCAGTGAGGAAATTCAATGAAGACTCTGTTGCTGCTACTGCCACTGCTGAGGCCTCTGCAAGCAAGCCAAAGAAGGTCATGCCAAAGAAGCCTACTCACAAGCCAAGTGCTTCTCCATCAATGCCCTCATGGCCAAGTTCCTCGGCAATTCCCTCACGGCCAGACTCTTCAAAGCCCTCACGACCGACTCCTCATGCTGCTCCTAAGTCCTCAGCTCCTCCACCAAAGTCCTCAGCTGCTCCGACAAAATCCTCAGCACCTGCGCATCTCGCCACGTGCCAAAGGACGAAGGGCATTTCTATTGCCTCAGGAGCATCTGTTAGTTCCTCAGCACCACTGCATTCCTCAACTGGTCCCACTCTGTTGAAGACCAAGGAAATTTCTGGATGAGGCTCTCGACCAAGTCCTCAGAAGAAGCAAGTCGCCTTCAAAGTGTCGTCTAATGAAGACGAAGCTGATGATGAGGAACTTACCGAAATCATCAGAGACAGGCAAGTCAGGGCCGCTAGAGCCAAGGGCACAAGTGTGCCTCTGCTTTTGGATCCAAAGTTGATCCTTGAGTATATTGACCTATGGCACAAGGACCCAAATACTCCTATGCCTGATTTCAAGCTGACTCCTGGCCAAAGTCATATGTTGACTCACTTCATACAAGAAGAGAAATGCAAGTATGAGAAGGCTAGGCAGATCAAGAAGGCACAATGCAAAAAGGAGCGCTTCCTGAAGAAGAACGTTGTCTCTATGACAACTGAAGAACTTGTCACAATTCAATGTGAGATCAAGAAACTCAATGATGAATTTGACGCATACCACGCTGACTGGCTGGGAGCCAAGGTTCGTTTTGTGAAACTCGCTGACAACTTCACTTCAAATGTTGCAGTCCCAACACAACCGGAAATTCCTTAAGCTGAAGCATCTGCTCAGCCGACTGAAGAAAATGCCAGCACCGCTGATGACAATCAGGCTGCTGAAGAAAATGTGAGTTCCAGGGCTGATGATTGCATTCCAGCCGCTGATGAAATTGCCAGGGCATCCACTAGTGGTGCGCGTGAAGAAAGTGAAGACGTCAGGGCAACTGCATCAGTTGTGCCTGAAGAAACTCAACCAAATTCCTCTGCTCCTCCTGCGCCAACCCAAACTCCGATCCTTCCATCTGCATCAGATGTGAAGAAGACTAAGGCTGCAGAGCGTGTAGCAGTGAAGAAAAGGAAGGCATCAACTGCATCAGATTCTTCCACTCAGAAGAAGATGAAGCCACTGGCAAGCTCGTTTGCAAACCCAATTGATGGTGTTCCTATCTCAACCATGCCATCAAAGGACCTTGTTCCTTTTGATGAAGAATATGTGATTCCAAGTGAATCCGATGAAGAGAATCCCTCTACTGCTTCGTCAGAGCAGATGGATGAAGAAATTGAAGTGGATACAATCCCTTCAACACCAGTTGTCTCCTCGCCTATGCCTCAATTTACTGCTGAAGAGGCCGGCGTTGAAGAAATGGAAGATGAAGATGTGGACATTGGCTGTACCACACCCGTGCTAAGTGATGAATTTTGGGAAAGTCAGCACCCCAACTCTCCACTCTTCACACCATTGCAACAAATTCCTCTGTCCCTAGTAACTACTGTACATATGGGATCTGATGAACCACATGCCACACCGTCCGTCCATGAAGAAATTCCAGCCACTAGTGCTGAAGATCATGTAAATGAAGAATTGAAGTCCCAGGCTGCCACTGAAGAAGCACCTGAAATTCCTCAGCCTATGGAACCTGAGATCAAGATCCCGGAGGTTGTGATGCAATTGACTGACACTCCTCACCCTAAGCCAAAGGATCCATTCTCAAAGAAGCAGAAATTCAAGGCTGATGATTTCTTCGGCGAGCACGTGTTCTTCACTGACTACAATCCCTATGATTCTTCTCGTCTTAGAAGGAAGCGCTTCTGGACTGCCAGCCAGGCCAACTTCTATTCTTCACTGCTTTTCAACAAGGACAAAATCTCCTACCATGAGCATATTCCTCATGTGGACATGGAATCATTGCCTTGTTTCACTCCTGTGCTTAGTCTGCTTCATGACGCAGGCCTCCTCAACTTTTGCACTGACATCGTTGATTGGAATGAAGAGCTCATTCTTCAGTTCTACGCTACACTGCATATCACAGGTGATCTTGAAGATATCAACACCTGGGTCTTGGACTGGATGACCGATAATACTCACTATAAGGCACCGGCCTTTGAATTGCTTCACGCCCTGCCCATCAGTCCACCCAGTGAAGGAGCTCGATGCTTGTACCATGAACCTGAACTCACTGCTCATTACATGCAAGTGATAATGAAGCCTCTGAAGCCCGGTCAAGCCCCAAGGACCAAATTCCTCGTAAAGGATTTACTCTATGTGCCCAGAACCGTCTATCGCATTCTGACGAGGACAATGAGTCCCATCAAAGGCCACGACTCATCTGATGAGGAAAAGTTGGCATCATGAAGAATCTGCTATTCAACATCGTTCATAGCATTCCTATCAACTATCACAATTTCTTCATGAGGACTCTGGCAAATGCTGCACTTTCTCCGTTTGAGCTGAAGCCTTATGCACCTTGGATTATGAGATTCCTCAGGACAAGGACTTCACTCAACTTCAAGGCTGATTTTCAGAATCACCTCAGCTACTTGCCCCCGATTGAAGTCCTCAAGAAGACTTTTACTTCAATTGATGAAAAGGGCAAGGCTCCTGCTGTCATTGATGAAGGTATTCGTTCATTGGATGGTCAGTTTCGCAAAGCTGCATCTTATTCCACCAATGATGACTCTGCCACTCATGATTCTGCTGCCCATGCCTCCAAGCCAAATCCTCAAGCCACTGCTCCTAGTGTGATGACTGACCGTGAGCTTCTGCTTAGTCTTCATCAGAAGGTGGATCGAAACCATAAATGGGTTAAGCATCAGTTTGCTTCATTTCTTCACAACATGACCGCTACACACAATGCAGTGAAGAAAAACCACTACTACCTCCATGAGGTTTTCAGCCGCACCTGGGCTATTTTGTCCCATGTCTATAGTGAAGAAGATCTGAAGAAAATGGGTCTCAAGGAAGATTTTGACTGGCCTGCACCTCCACTGAAGAAATTCAAGAAGGTCAAGGTCCCTTCCTTGGTGGCCAGCTCTTACTCTTCATCGTGTGACACCGATGAGCATGAAGACTTGGACGACACTGCGGCAGGCCCTACATCAACACACGACCCCAACAACGCTGGCGCTCCTTCATCAACTTGATATTCCTCAGGGGCGTTAGTCCTCATTTTCGATCCTTTTGGTCATTTGATGACAAAGGGGGATTTGAGTTAGTCTTCAAGCGGGTCTATCTTATATGGGCGTTCTTTTGCTCAGTTACAACTCTCGTTCTTCTGACACTTTATTGGATCGAGTTGTAAACTTAAACCCGATGGTGCTCTGATACTTTTGATGCGTTTTTCTGCATGCTTATTCCTCATATATGTTAATGCACGCATGCTGAATTACTCAGTCACCATATTTCATCATGCATTTCAAATTCTTCATATTATGTCAAATGCGTGTATGAATTACAAGATATAGGGGGAGATCTCCATGATTCTATTCTTCAAAGTGTGCAATGCTTCAAAAGCAAATTCCTCACTATGCACTTCTTCAGGGGGAGTTCTTCTATATCTTGCAATCAAATTCCTCAATATCAGTATTTACACTTCATGTGTTTATCCCCGTTGAAAACTTAACCTATATTGTCATCAATCACCAAAAGGGGGGAGACTGTAAATGCATCTAGTGCCCCTTAGTGATTTTGGTGTATTGAAGACTTATAGGTTAAGGGACTAATGCGTTTGTGAGTGTACACAGGTCTATAAGTCTATGAGGAGTTTGGTATTTACAGAGAAAGTCGACCCCTAAAAATGAAGTTCTTGGACTGAAGACTTTGGATTTCTGAAGACTTTGAAAGTGAAGAAATTGGTGTGACCTTGAAGACTTGGTATTCATTTGAGGAACATGAAGCGTGAAGACTTTTGTTTTCGTAGTTTCATTTTCTCTTTCTTGAGTCATAGGAAACACCGTACTGTTAAAGGGGGTCGAGGAAATACTAAGGAAATATTTCCATGTTATGCTCAACTCAAAATCCTACACCTACCAATCCCTTCGAGTGAAGCCATTGGAAATCTCATACAGTTCAGTCATATTCTTCAGTGACAGAGACAAAGTTCTTCTAGTCTCTGAGGAATCTATTCTGACTGAGGAGTTAGGAATTCGCCAGTGCGGATTGCCTACACAGTGAGGAACATGATAGCCCTAATGAATTTGATACTAAAAATTCCGACCGTTGCTGTGCTATGCGCCAGCTGTCCCAAAATATCTATCCATCTAACGGTCATATCATTGAAGGGCATTTATGTCTTATCATGCCGGGCTTCTCCCTAGGCTATAAATAGCCCCCCCCTACAACCACTAGCTGGTTGGCTGCTCTGAGAGAAACTGACACTTGTCATTTGAGAGCATCCCATCCTCCGAGGACTTTGAGTGAAAATCATCAAGTGAGGAAAACCCAAACCCAAACACCTACAAATCCCAAGTGATTGAGCATCACTGAAGAGATTGATCCTGCATGGATCCGACGCTTGTTACCTTTGAAGATTGTGAATCTTCCAGACGGTTAGGCGTCATGGTCTAGAGCATTCAATAGGAAATTGTGGATCGCCGACTGACCAAGTCTGTGAAGGTTTGGAAGTCACCTGAAGACTTACCACGAGTGATTGGGTGAGGTCTGTGTGACCTTAGCTCAAGGGGAATACGGTGATGACTGAGTGTTCTGAACTGCGTGTTCAGAACTGGGTGTCTGGGACTGTGTGTCATCAGGTTTAAATACCTAGCCGCCCTAACCAGACGTACAATTGTCACAGCAGTTGGAACTGATCTACCAAATCATTGTCTTCACCAAGCTACCTGGTTCCATTTCCTCAACCCTTCCATTTCCTCATTTATGTGTTGAGTGCTTGTTCATATCTGTTTGAAGACTTTGACTAAAGACTTTCTCAATTTCCTCGGTTCAATTTCCTTAGTCTGTTTGTCTTATCCTGTGTTATCCTGTGTTTACGCTTTCCGTACTCTATGCTTGTCTTCATTTCATCATGATGACCATGCTTGTGTTCTGTTATGTTTACTTCTGAGTACTTATTCCACTGCAAGTAGTCCTCCGCTAAGGAATTTCCTCACCCTGAAATTCCTCAATGAATAATTCATAAAAATTGCCTATTCACCCCCCTCTTGTCGATATAACGCACTTTCAGCTGTGATAGCTCATATTATAGATAGAGCCTCGCTCATCCACATCGGATCTACTCCTCGAGAGAGACCGCGGCCCCTCTACGGGGAAGATCCCCTTGGATTCAAGACCCCCTTTTGGGTGGCCCCATTCAAGACCTCCTTTGGAGAAGAACCGGTTACCATGTATCGTCCCTTGTTGACCGTGGATCGTGTGAATTCTTTTGTGTTCGAGAATCTAGCATATGTGTGATCATTCTTGTTGGTTTTAGTGTTTCTCTTGTGTTTCCCTTCGTGTTCTTCGCGGGATCCCCTCCTTTCGTGAAAGATCGGCCATATAGGGTTCCACCCTACATCAATGTTCTTCACTTAGAATCATTTGAGCTTATCAAAAGCAACATATGAAATTAGTCCCAAAGTGATAGATATTCAAGAGAGATATAATAAAAACTTTCATGAATATCATTAGATAAAATAAACTTCATTCTTTGTAATGGTTTTGAGATATGATGATAGTGATATGTGAGTCATGTTGGTGAGTAATTATGCTTTAGTAAGAATATTGGGGTTAAGGTTTGTGATTCCCTATGCAAGCACGAAAGCCAATAGTTATGCAATGAAATTACATCCTACTTGTGGTGCATTATTCGGTGTTAGTTATGCTTAATGCTCGCTTATGTGATTTTTTGTTTCTTGGTTGGTTGCTTCTCAATCTTTTGCTAGCCTCCACTTGTACTAAGCGGGAATACTACTTGTGCATCCAAAATCCTTTAAACTAGTTTTGCCATATGAGTCCCCCATACCTACCTATATGCGGTATTTCTATGCCATTCAAAGCAAATTTGTATGTGCCATCTCTAATTTTCAAAATGAATTTCCTTTTTGTGTGCTCGTACCACTCATGAAGCGGTAGGGGGTGGCCAATATTTTCCCTGCTAGATGTGTTATTCTCAAGATGAGTGTTTATTCACTTGTCATTGCACGAGAGTGTGGCAAAGGTATTAGGGATGCCCAGTCCCGAAATGAAAAAGAAATTTACTTTATGTTGTAAAATAATAAATTCCTTGAGAAGTGTTGGTATGGAAGGCACCTGTGGATACGGCTAGCCATTGAATGTGAAAGAATGGTGGAAAAAGGAATAAACTTTATTTTCTGTTTGGGAACCGCCTATGATATATCTAGCATGGAAAGTGTTGGGAATTAGTCCATCATTTTCGTTGACGGGAAAAGTATGCCACCCAAAAATTTTACCTCTCACTTTTTTTCCTTTGAGCTCTCGCACCTCTACAAATCCCTACTTCCTCTGCGAAGGGCCTTTATATTTACTTTATGCAATTTTTATTTTTATTTTTGAGTCTCCATCTTCTCTTATAAAGCACCAACTAAGGGGCACTATGATCGTGCTTGAGCATTGGAGGTAGCTAATATGCGAGTGTGTTTCATGAATGGATCAATGATTGAGCATGATGGGCTAGGGATAACTTTCTCTACAATTGATATTTTGAAAGACATGGTTGCTTGTTGATATGCTTGAGTACTAAAATCTTCATGTCAAAACTAGACTATTGCTTTGAATCATATAAAAGTCCATATGTCCATGATACAAAAGAAAATAATATGTGATGAACATGTTAGGCAACATTTCACATCAAAAATTATGTTTTTATCATTTACCTACTCGAGGACGAGCAGGAATTAAGCTTGGGGATGCTGATACGTCTCCGACGTATCTATAATTTTGATTGTTTCATGTTGTTATATTATCAACCTTGGATGTTTTACAATCATTTTATAGCAACTTTATATCATTTTTTGGGACTAACCTATTGACATAGTGCCCAGTGCCAGTTGTTGTTTTTTGCTTGTTTTTTACTTCACAGAAAATCAATACCAAACGGAGTCCAAACGCAGCGAAACTTTTTGGAAAAAATTTCTGGACCAGAAGACACATGTTGGGCCAAAGAAGTACTAGAGGGGGCTCCGAGGGGAGCACAACCCACCTGGGCGCGCTTGGGGGCCCAGGCGCTCCCTGGTGGGTTGTGCCTACCTCAGTGGCCTCCCGCACCGTCTCTTCACCCTATAAATACCCAAATATTCCAAAAACCCTAGGGGAGTCGACGAAACACAATTCCAGTCGCCGCAAGTTCCAGAACCACGAGATCCAATCTAGACACCATCACGGAGGGGTTCATCATCCTCATTAGTGCCTCTCCGATGATGAGTGAGTAGTTCATTGTAGACCTATGGGTCCGTAGGCAGTAGCTACATGGCTTCTTCTCTCTTTTTGATTCTCAATACAATGGTCTCTTGGAGATCTATTTGATGTAAATCTTTTTGCGGTGTGTTTGTTGGGATCCGATGAACTTTGAGTTTATGATCAGATCTATTTTATCCATGTAAGTTATTTGAGTTTTGATATCTTATATGCATGGTTACTTATAGTCTCTTATTTCTTATTCAAATCTTTGGTTTAGTTAGGCCGACTAGATCAATTTTCTTGCCATGTGAAGAGGTGCTTTGTGATGGCTTCGATCGTGCGGTGTTCTTTCCCAGTGACAGAAGGGGCAGCAAAACACGTATTGATCGTTGCTATATATTAAGGATAACAAGATGGGGTCTATTCCTACATGAATAGATCTTGTCTACATCATGTCATCATTCTTATTGCATTACTCCGTTTCTCCATGAACTTAATACACTAGATGCATGCTGGATAGCGGTTGATGTGTGGAGTAATAGTAGTAGATGCAGGCAGGAGTCGGTCTACTAATCTTGGACGTGATGCCTATATAATGATCATTGCCTGGATATCGCCATAATTATTTGAGTTTCTACCAATTGCCCAATAGTAATTTGTTTACCCACCATATGCTATTTTCTCGAGAGAATCCACTAGTGAAATCTACGGCCCCCGGGTCTATTTTCTCATCATATATTTTCAGATCTATATTGTTATTTTCCTTTTCCTTTATTTGCATCTTTTATTTTCATATCTATATTATTAAAAACCCAAAAATATCTCACTGAATTTTATTTGCTGTTATTTTATTTGCATCTACCAATCTATATTTTACCAATCTTTTACACGAGAGGGGTTGACAACCCCTCTTACGCGTCGGGTTGCAAGTATTTGTTCTTTGTGTGCAGGTACTATTTACATAGTGTTGCTTGGTTCTCCTAGTGGTTCGATAGCCTTGGTTTCATCACTGAGGGAAATACCTACCGTAGTTGTGCTGCATCATCCCTCCCTCTTCAGGGAAATACTGACGCGGACACGAGCCATCAACCGATAGACCCAACCAAATTCTGGAGGACATGTTCAGAGCTTGTGCGCTAGATTATGGATCTAGTTGGGATGATAATTTACCTATGTAGATTTCTCATACAACAACAGCTACCAAACCAGTTTGAAGATGGCTCCTTTCGAAGCCTTGTACAGAAGGAAATGCAGGACACCATTGATGTGGGATGGTATTGGAGACCGTAATTTATTCGGTCCATATCTGATTAGAGACTTCGAAGAGAAAGTCAAGTTGATTCGCGATAGACTCAAGATAGCCTAGTCCACGCAGAAGAGTTATGCTGATACTAAACGCTAGGAAGTAACCTACAAAGTCAGAGAATGAGCATATCTCCGTCTGCCCCGACTTTGATGAGTCAAGAGGTTTGGAGTTAAAGGAAAGTTAGCACCAAGATTTGTTGGGAATTACAAAATTCTTGAACGCAAAGGAGAAGTCGCATACAAGTTGGAACTACCAGAAGGTTTGTCAGGAGTTCATGATGTATTTCATGTTTCCCAGCTGAAGAAGTGTCATGCAGAGATGGTTGATATTCCTTTTAGAGACACAGTGCCACTAGAGTCCATACAACTTGATAGTGATCCGACATATGAGGAGAAGCCCGTCAAGATTCTTGATACCGCGAACAGAGTTACAGTCGTGGAAGTGTCACGGCAAATGTCCTCGTAGAAGGACTTAGTTGTGGAGCCATTGCGACGAGGTTAGCTTAAAGGGGTTAAAAGGGACAAAGGAGACAGAGAGTTTATACTGGTTCGGCCCCTTGCGGTGAAGGTAAAGGCCTACTCCAGTTTGAGGTGGTATTGCTAGGGTTTCGATTACCAGGGAGCAAACACGCTTTGCCTGGCTTTCGATTTGTTGTTTCTTGCCCTAAGCCGCTGCCGGGTCATCCCCTTATATACATGGGTTGACGCCCTGCGGCCTACAGAGTCCCGGCCGGCTCATACAAACGTGTTCGACTCCATGACTTATCTTACATACCTTACAATACAAGTTTAGATATACATGGCAGTTTACACTTATGGGCCTTAAGCCGCCCCCAGACTTGGGCCTTTTAACAAGCCTAACTATGAACTGCCATCTTCAGTGTATTCTTGGGCTTCATTTAGATGAACCGTCATAATGGATGACCCAACCCCTCCTAGGCGGGTCATATCTGATAGTCATATACCCAACATTAGGCCCCAGGTTGATTTGAACTTTTTCATGTCAATCTTCAACATTTAGAAAAAAATCCTTCTTCATCTTCATGTGCCATGCTGTAACCCGCCATGACATCATCTCCGTGAATTGTGGTAACCCGCAGTGACGTCACCTGTAATTAATACGACGCACGGCCCAAATAAATCTTTTTCTTAACTGGCCCTTCCAAAAATCGAGGCACTCACGCCGTCACATATCCACCTTTATGTCTCCTCAATTCCCGCATATGCCCCTTATCCTTCCGGCCTTATAAATAGGGCCATGAGCTCACTTTTCATTCTCCCCCTTTGCCTTCTCTCCTTCTTCTTCCTCCTCGCGACGTCTCAGTGCACCCGAGCTCCGCTGCCGTCGACCTTCGTCCTCTTCATCAGCTCCGGCCGCTGCATCACCCTGAACTGACCAGAACACCGCAGCGTCTCTCCGCTGTCTCATCATCATCAGTAAGTCTTCCCTTTCCTCGCAATAGATCTGTCATTAGGGTTTCTCTGTTCGTAGGTGTTCATCACCGTTCTTCTCTTTCTCCATCCCAGATCGCACAGTTTTGATCTGAAAGTGGCATAAATATCGCGTGGTAACAGTTTTAGCACTTATTTTTATATCCGACCATATCTTTCTTATAACAGATCTCATCTGAACATCCTCGCTCTTCTGTTGCCGCCACCTTTAGGTTTAGATTTTATTCCATTTTTCTGAATAACTGCATATCCAATCTTATAAGTTCAATCTGCGAAACCTGTTTGTCCCAACACTTAGTAAAATTTTGCTCTTGTCAGATCTTGAATATCACTACGTGTCATGGCGGCTTACATATCCGGTTTACAATTAATCATATATCATTAGTCCTCACTTAAGCCGCCATTCTGAACATATACTGCAACTGTTAACTTGTGATTTCACCAACTGACTTGAACTGGCAAATTATTCCCTTCCTTTAGGTTTTCTTTCTTTCACAATGCCGCCAAAGACAGTCTATACATGCGATTGGGTCCCCTCCATCGTCACTGAGGGCACATTCCTTTGTCAAAGTCAGGTACTTGCCCGCAAAGAGTGTTATGCATTACCGCGCCCCTGAACCGGACGAGAAAAGACCTCAGCCAAAGGATGACGAAGTCATTGTATTTACTGATCTCATGAACCGGGGCTTCTCACCGCCCGGCTCTAAATTTTTCCGACATGTTCTGCACTTCTTCCAACTCCATCATCAAGACATCGGACCCAACTCCGTGTCAAATATCTGTAACTTTCAAGTCTTCTGCGAAGTGTACCTTCAAGAGGAGCCCATCATCGACCTCTTTAGAGAATATTTTTATTTGAACCGCCAGAATGAGTTCACCAACGGGCCCAGCTTGGAACTTGGCGGAATCTCGATTCAACGCAGAAGAGACACCATCTTCCCTTATGCACTCCTGCCGAGTCACCCAAAGGATTGGAATCAGACGTGGTTTTACTACAAAGATACCTCTCCGGCTGATGAGAATCCACTGCCAGGTTACCGTGCCGAGCGCCTGGACTCAAAGCACAATCTTCCTAAGAAACTTACCACCGCTGAGTGGGCAAAACTTGCTCCTACCATTTCAAAGGTTACAGCTCTGCTAGGAAATGGTTTAACCGGCGTTGACCTGGTCAGGTGTTGGGTTTCTTGGTGGATCATACCTTTGAGTCGTCGCTCCGGCTTAATGTGCATTTACACTTGTGGTGTGAAGGATCCACTGTGCCACAGCTCTGCACCATTAACTGACGAGGCAGTAAACAAAATGGTTAAGTCCCTTCTGAATGAAGATCCAGAAGATTGCATTAAAATGGGTCTGGCCCCTTTCTGCAAGCTTAACCCGCCACCGGATGTGAGTCTCTGAACTTATTTACCTTTACCTCATTATTCAAACTTTTAACTCAACCTTTGATGACTTTTACAAGCTAAGTCTGATTTTTGGAAGAAGACATATGATCATGAAGCTGCCAAGAAGGCCAGGGCTGCCAAGAAAGACGCCAAGAAAACTGTCAAGAAGACAACCAAGAAAAAGAAGAAACCAAGCGCCTCTGATCTGCTTAATCTGGATGAAACCTCTGAGTCGAACGTAGCCCTTGACTCTCTTGGCTTGTTTTTCAATCATCTTATTGACACTAACTATTATCAGGATGACACGGGAGCCAGCCAAGCAGTTGAAGAAGAGGTAACTATTATTTCCTCCGGCTCAGAACCTTTGCCAAGACATAAACTTCGGCAAGTAACCCGGAAAGTAAGGTTTTCACACCCCTTGGCTTATTTAGATCCTCACTTTGTTTTGAAACGACAGCAACACGAGAATCGACGTCAGACCCGGACTAGTGGAGGTGAAGAATTGTCCTCCGGTTTACCGAACACTCCCGCTCCTCGAAAATGGAAAAACAAGGTTCTTTTTTACCTTACTCCTTTAACCCGCTGGTGGGTCTTATTTGCCTATTACTTAACTCTGTTGATGACTATTATCCAGGAACTTGCCCGTTCTTCCTCTGATGACTCATCGCAAACTGAGTTGTCATGTTTTAAAACTGCCCTGGGTAATAGCAAGTAATTTTATTCTGTAACTCTTTATACTCTTATATTTATACTAACTTGTCATAACGTGTGCAGTGGTCAAGCAAATCCTAACAAGAAGGCGAAGGTGACCAAGCCAACTGAGGCACCTGAAGTTGCTGAGCCGGAGCGGCAAGTCCCTGTACCTGAAGCTTCTGACAAACAGCCAGAAGAACCTGCCACTGACGCTCTGACTGAGATTCCTGACCTCTCCCGTGATCATACGGATGCCAATCATGTGCTCACCGAGTCATCCAATCCACTTAAGCCGCTAGAAGAACATGGTGAAGATGTTATCATTACTGGCACCAGCTTCATAGAACTGGGACGCCCAACCATCTTGGCCAAGCACTCCGCTAAAGACGAGTTCATTAAGAGACGAAAAATGAAATTTGACATCGCTGACTACTCTCAACTGACTGTCAATGAAGTATTCTCTGGTTATCTTAACCAAGTTCATTCCAGTCGCGACCTTGAGATTGATATGGTGAAACAGATGCACCAGAAATATGAGGTACGATTGCTGGCTTTTAAATAAATTATGTACATCTTGCCAGCCCCCAAGTCTACTGGCTATGATAAGATTGAATAGGCTGTAGACTTAGAAGAATCCATAAGCTTCTGTCATAGACTCCCTTTAAGTCCAGTTTAAAATTAAACCGGATTTTGAAGCAGTTTAACTTTGCATCCGTAGCCCCCAAGGGCTGGTTTAATCAGCATAAATGAGCCGGTCCTTTTTATCATTGTGTAAGAAAGTAGAGCTTAACTGCATAGCCCCCATGAGTCGGCTGAGACTGTTTACAGCACACTCGGCTCATCATTAATAAGACACAAGCAATATGCATTAGCCCCCAAGTGCCAACTAGTGTTGCTTGCAAAGTGCTTGGGACTTTATTCATAAGAGCCGTTTCCCTGAAAAATTGCTTTGACAGACATTAGCCCCCAAGTGCCAAGTGTTGTTGCTTGCAAAGGACTTGGGACTTATATTGTTGTAATCCACCAAGAATGTGTTTGACAAGTCTGCGCTTCATGCAGGCTGCTACTGCTGAACTGGAATCTCAATTAAATGATGCAAAGACCTGGATGGCGACTCAGGAAACTGAGACCCGGAAAACTAAGTCAAAGTTCCAGTTTAGCGTGGCTGAGTCGGAAAAGCTGAAGACCCGTTTTGCGGCGAAGAAAAAGACTTGGGCTGAAGAGAAGACTGCGTTAACGCAGCGGGCTGAAAGAGCCGAGGCAGCTCTTCAAGAAGTAACCACTGAACTCTCCAGTTTAAAACACCGTGTCTCTTAGATGGTTTCTGCTATCTTTGGTGAGTTGTTTTGCTAGTCATCAAAAAGTGAATCCTTGTCATGATAATATAAACCGTCATTAACCAATTTGTGAGTTCTTAGGTCCTAGGAGCAACAACCTTAACCAAGATGTGCTTGTGAAGCTCAAAGTTGTTTATACTCTTGTTGAACAACTGTACACTAGAGCTCAGCGCACTTTAGCCACTATCTCACCAACCAACCAAGGACCCAACCTGCTAAGCGGTGTGTTGAAAAAATTGTCAATCCTTCCTACAAGAATCCAAGAGATAAAACGGTCTTGTGCAAGAGCCGATGCTGTAACAGCTTTGAGTCGTGCCAAGACATGGGTACCAGAGTTAGACCCGGCCGATGTAGCTAGTGGGTATCCAAGTCTGAAGGAAAATGGCACTTCTTTTTATCAACAAGACTTCGCCGCTTGTGTTAAAGCAATCCGTCCTCATGCGACAGTCATTGCTGAAGAAACCAATCTCTCCAAATATCAGCCGGCTTACGACGCAGAGAACCAGAAGATGCATACTCCTTCATATAAAGTGATGGACTTGATTCCTCCGATTCATAAGCACACCTTCGCCCCTGAAATTGACCCATCCAATCTTATTGATGAAGAAGCTAAATTCCACGCCTTGCATGGCTTTGATTGGTCAAAACCAAACTTCCAGACGGCGGAGGAGGACGAAGAACCGACAAGGGATGACCCAGAGCTAGGCCAAGAAGAATGAACCGTCGGGCGAGTGATACCTTTGATTTTTTTAAAACACTTGATCTCATTCGGCTCATGAAGCGATGTAATAGGGTAGCAAAAACTTGAATTTGTCATGCCACCATGCACGTTTCTGCCTTTTGCTTAATACTGCTGATCTGCCGGTTTAAAAACCATTATGGGTATGATACCCTTTCACTTATGCAGATGTGAATGATAATCCTGTACACAAAGAAAGTACAAGCGCCCTGGCGGCTTACCGTCGGGTGGGTCATGATACCCAATTGAAGCCGCTGGGGACGAATAGTCCATAACCAGGGCCGGTCTGACAATTGTTAAATAAAATGTCATACCTGTAAAACATGCTTAGACTATCGGCTCATTAGCTTCGCACAGTGAAAAGTGTTAGAGCTGTAACTGTAAACATAAGAGTATGATACTCTGGCGACTTAGAGTCTGCCCTCCTAACGGGTTGTAGAAACCCAAAGTATGCTTCAAATATGAGCCGTAAACAGGGCAGCTGGGCCTGACTTGTAAAAAACCAGAAGTCAAAGAAGAAATCATAGAATACAAATAAGAAATCAAAACAAATTCGAGGCTTTTGTAGGCTGCCACGCCAAAGTGTCTTCTTCAATGAAACTAGTCGGAGCCACTGGATTGTTTGTGCGTTCCGTGAGCCTGACTCACAATACCCAATCGACATTTGAACCTAGAAAAAGTCGTATCTTGCTTTATAGACTTATCAGGAGTACGCGGGGTCAGAGTAACAGCATACATCATGGGCCGATTTATCCAAGTTTCAAGGAAGGTGGCTTATGAAGCCTAGATCTATCCTAACTATCTATAAACTGTGCTCTCACATGACAAGCCGCAGTTTGAACCTTAACAAGCTTAGATCTTGGTCGAATACATCGTAAAGACTGATCGTTTAAGAGTTCGATGGGTCAATCAGGATGACCTGATGGAGTTGAAGCAGCTGGCTACAGGTAGGATGACCCGAATATGTTTGAACAAACCTAGTCAAGAGGGTAGTAACGTTGTGTTCTCTTTGGTCGAATACGCCTATGTTTGAACAGGAAGCCCCCAAGTGACATACTGACAAATCGTGCTCGTGAGGGACCTATGTTTGAGATGTGCCATGCATCCAACCCTCTTTGGTCCCTGAAGTTGGGCGTTGAGCCTCTCTAACAAATATGATGATAAAGACTCAGCTTCGAGGAAGTGAAACGACAGAGGCCCTGAATTATCAGGGATGCCGGCTTCATTATTCTGCTTATAATATATAAATCATCAGACTGTGTACATCATGAGAGCCGGTGGCTCAGGTATAGTAGGGCCGAAGATGAGCAATGTTCCACGGCCGACGGGTCTCCTCCTCCGATGTGTGTGAGTCCTTGTTGTCTCGAACGTCGATAAGGTAGTATGACACATTATGTAAATTATTGCTGTCCACAAAAGGTCCTTCCCAAGGCGGTGATAACTTGTGCATATCTGTCTGATCTTGGATGAGCCGGAGCACTAAGTCGCCTTCTTGAAAGGTTCTGGTTATGATGCGGCGGCTGTGATAACGACATAGGTCTTGCTGATAAATCGTCGAACGAGCCGCCACGAGATGACGCTCCTCATACAATAAGTCAAGTGCATCTTGACGCACCTTTTCATTTTTAGCCTCAACATAAGCCGCCACCTGGGGTGAATCATGACGGATGTCACTAGGGAGAACCGCCTCTGCCCCATAAACCATGAAAAAGGTGTGTAACCCGTAGACCTGTTGGGGTCGTATTGATGCTCCATAACACTGAGGGTAACTCCTCCACCAAACAACCCGATGTTCTCTGCAAAGGAACCATAAAACGGGGCTTCATACCTCGCAGAATCTCCTGATTTGCTCGTTCTGCCTGACCATTGGATTGAGGGCGAGCCACAGAGGAAACGTCAAGACGGATATGCTCCCGTTGACAAAACTCTTCCATAGCGCCTTTAGAGAGATTAGTACCATTATCTGTTATAATGTTGTGTGGAAAGCCAAAACGGAAGATCGCCTTCTTCATGAATTGAACCGCCATTGTTGCATCACATTTACTAACCAGCTCTGCTTCAACCCACTTAGTAAACTTATCAACTGCCACCAAGAGGTGGGTCTTCTTATCCTTAGACCACTTAAACGGCCCAACCATATCAAGCCCCCAAGTTGCAAACGGCCAAGTAATTGGGATCATCCTTAATTCTTGAGCCGGCACATGAGCTCATCGTGAAAATTTCTGACAGCCGTCACATCTGCTTACCAAATCCTTAGCATCAGCATGGGCCGTCAACCAATAGAACCCATGACGAAAAGCCTAGGCTACAAGAGATTTAGAGTCGGCATGATGACCACAATCTCCTTCGTGGATCTCACGTAAAATCTCACAGCCTTCTTCAGGAGAAACGCAATGTTGAAACGCCCCTGTGACACTGCGATGGTGCAACTCCCCATTGACAATTGACATTGACTTAGACCGTCGGGTTATCTGTCTGGCCAAAACCTCATCCTCCGGCAACTCACCACGGGTCATGTAAGCCAAATACGGAACCGTCCAATCAGGAATAGCATGAAGAGCCGCCACCAATTGCGCCTCCGGGTCAGGGACAGCAAGATCCTCCTCTGTAGGCAATTTAACAGATGGGTTAAGCAAAATATCCAGAAATGTGTTAGGTGGCACCGGCTTACGTTGAGACGCTAGCCGGCTTAAAGTATCAGCCGCCTCATTCTTCCTGCGATCAATATGCTCAACTTGATAACCCTTAAAATGCCCCGCAATAGCATCAACCTCTCAGCGATAAGCTGCCATGAGCGGATCCTTAGAATCCCAAGTACCGGAAACTTGCTAAGCTACCAGATCTGAATCGCCAAAACACCTCACCCGGCTCAGATTCATCTCTTTAGCCATCCGAAGACCGTGGAGCAAGGCCTCATACTCAGCTGCATTGTTAGTACAAGGGAACATTAGCCGGAGAACATAAGAAAATTTATCACCTCGTGGGAAAGTCAAGACAACTCCAGCCCCCGAGCCCTCCAACTGCCTGGATCCATCAAAGTGAATAGTCCAATATGTGTTATCCAGCTTTTCCTCAGGCACCTGCAACTCTGTCCATTCATTGATGAAATCCACAAGTGCTTGGGACTTGATGGCTGTACGAGGCACATATTTTAAACCGTGAGGTCCAAGCTGAATGGCCCATTTAGCAACCCGGCATGTGGCTTCCCTGTTTTGAATGATGTCTCCTAAAGGAGTAGAGCTAACCACAGTAATGGGATGATCCTAAAAATATTGTTTGAGCTTCCGGCTTGCCATAAAAACCCCATACACAAGCTTCTGCCAGTGTGGATATCTCTGCTTGGATTCAATAAGTACCTCACTAATGTAGTAAACCGGCCGTTGAACCGAGTCTCCTTGCATGCCTCTTTCCTTTCCACCACAATAGCTACACTGACGTACCGGCTGTTAGCAGCCACATATAACAACATAGGCTCTTTATCAATAGGGGCAGCAAGCACGAGCGGCTCAACCAACTATTTTTTTCAGATCCACAAATCGTTGATTAGCAGCATAACTCCAAACAAAGTGATCTGTCTTCTTCATCATCTCATAAAGAGGAATAGCCTTCTCACCTAACCGGCTTATGAACCGGCTCAGAGCTACAATACGACCCGCCAGACGCTGAACATCATTGACACACGTCGGTTTTGATCTTCTCCGAGTTAGCTTCAATGCCTCTGTTAGAAACCAGAAATCCCAAGAGCTTGCATGCTGGTACACCAAAGACACATTTGGCTGGGTTAAGCATCATCTTGTAGACCCGAAGATTATCAAACGTCTCCTTCAAATCATCAATTAGGGTATCCTTCTTTCTGGATTTTACCACAATGTCATCCACATAAGCATGAACATTATGCTCGATCTGATTATGAAGGAAATTCTGTACACACCGCTGATAAGTCGCTTGGGCACTCTTGAGCCCAAAAGGCATAGACGCATAGCAGAAGGCTCCAAACGGAGTAATGAAAGTTGTTTTCTCCTGGTCCTTAACTGCCATCTTGATCTGATGATAACCTGAATAAGCATCCAAAAAACTCAAACGCTCACAACCCGCCGTAGCATCAATGATTTGATCAATACGAGGGAGAGCAAATGGATCAGTCAGACAAGCCTTGTTTAAGTCCATGTAATCCACACACATTCGCCAAGTGTTGTTCCTCTTAAGCACCAGCACCGGGTTAGCCAACCACTCAGGATGGAAAACTTCACCGATAAACCCGGCCGCTAAGAGCCGGGCCGCCTCCTCACCAATGGCCTTCCGCCTCTCCTTGTTAAATTGGCGAAGAAATTGCTTGACCGGCTTAAACTTCAGATCAATATTAAGAGTGTGCTCAGCGAGTTCCCTCGGTACACCCGGCATGTCTGAAGGCTTCCATGCAAAGATGTCCCAGTTCTCACGGATGAACTCGATGAGCGTGCCTTCCTATTTCGGATCCAGATTAACGCTGATGCTGAACTGCTTAGATGAGTCGCCAGGGACAAAGTCAACCAATTTAGTATCATCTTCCGATTTAAATTTTAACGAAGGATCATGCTTTGTGGTTGGCTTTTTCAAGGACGTCATATCTGATGGGTCAACATTATCCTTGTAAAATTTCAGCTCCTTTGTTGCACAAACTGATTCAGCATCAGCCGCATCACCTTCCTCGCACTCCAAGGCCACCTTGCGACTCCCATGCACTGTGATGGTGCCCTTATGACCCGACATTTTAAGCTGCAAGTAAACATAACAAGGCCTTGCCATGAACTTAGCATAAGCCGGCCGCCCAAACAGAGCATGATAAGGGCTCTTGATCTTGACCACTTCGAAGGTTAAAGTCTCAGACCTGGAATCATGCTCACCTCCAAAGGCAACCTCTAAAGATATCTTACCCACCGGGTAGGCCGACTTACCCGATACCACACCATGGAAAACAGTGTTTGACGGTTTAAGATTCTTATCCGTCAGTTCCATGCGACGAAAGGTCTCATAATAAAGTATGTTAATGTTGCTACCTCCATCCATGAGTACCTTAGGAAATTTATAGCCCCCAACCTGAGGTGCCACCACCAGAGCCAGGTGTCCCAGATTATCAACCCGGGGCAGATGATCCTCACGACTCTGCACAATAGGCTGCTCTGACCACCGTAAATAGCGAGGCACCACCGGCTCAACAGCGTTCACAGCTCTCTTGTGAAGCTTCTGATCCCGTTTACACAAACTGGTGGTGAAAACATGGTACTGCCCACTATTCAACTGCTTTGGATTGCTTTGATAACCAGACTGCTGTTGTTGTTGATTCCCCTAGTTATTCTGCTGATTGTAACCACCTTGATTGCCTTGGCTGTGAAACCTGGAATTTGAGCCGCTGCCACCATGACCCAGACCATGAGAGCCGGATCTTGACCCATCGTTCGGGCCACAGTTGTGTTGGATTGACTCCCTAAAGCTTCTCATTATGCTGCAATCTTTCCATGAATGAGTAGCCGGCTTCTGATCCATTCCGTGTTTTGGACATGGCTGATTTAATATTGTGTCAAGGTCAAATATTGCCCCTTGAGTCGGCGGTCCCTTACGACGCTGGTTATAATTGCGCACACCGGTCTTAGCCACAAAATCATCAGCCTTGTGCTTACCCTTGCCGCCCTGATTGGTAGTGTTATACTGATGTCCCTTCATGTTGTTACTCTTCTTTCCATTTCCCGATCTTTCATCCTCAGAGTCGGGGTCCTTGGTACGGCATACTTTACAAGAGCCGCCATTAGCTCCCCCATGTCATTGCAATGACACTTGAGCCGCCCAAGTTTCTGCTTGAGTGGAATGAACCGGCAATTTTTCTCCAACATTAGAACCGCTGAACCGACGTTGATATTATCTAAAGAATGTATGATGGTCGAGACCCGGCGCACCCAGCTGGTTGTTGACTTGCCCTCGGCCTAAACACAAGAAACCAAATCCACGATCGACATAGGCTACTTACATGTGTCTTTGAAATTCTGGATAAACCGGGCCTTCAGCTCCGCCCATGACCCGATGGAGTTAGCCGGCAACCCCTTCAACCAGGTACGAGTCGTCCCCTCCAGCATGATTGTGAAGTACTTAGCGTACGCAGCCTCGCTAACATCCAACATCTCCATAGCCATCTCATAACTCTCCACCCACGCCTCAGGGGGTTGATCGGCTGTGTAATTAGGCATCTTACGAGGGCCTTTGAAGTCCTTGGGCGGACGCCCATTTCGTAGAGCCATCGTTAGACACGGCACACCGAAAGCTTTGGAAGTTACACCAGCCTCAATTCAAGCTGTCGGGTAAACTGGCGCATGCTGATGAGCTGCCAGCTCGGCCTCCCGACGTGCTCTGCCCTGATCCACTAAATCCTGTGCATTGGCACCATCGCACGCCGGGTTATGCCTATGAGGTCGGTTACGGTGCTGCTCCGTACTCGAGACTGTCGGTGAGTCAATGTGTCTACTGTAGCTCCGGCTTGGATGAGGGGTTGAATGGATCCGGTCACAGCTATAAAAGTAAGCCTATTGCTGCACTAAAGCTGTTTGAAGGAGCTCCCTAGCCCTTCGGGTTTCAACCGCCGCCGGAGTCTCACCCTCAACTGGTAAAGCTGACAATCGCATTGTCACAGCAATCATGTTGTCCAAAGGGGTGGAATAGTGACCCAGTGGTGTTACCACGTGTTGAGGCGAGGTGTTGTTCATATACGAAGAACTTGTCACGCGCGGCTGACCCGGCACCCCACCGCCTGGCGCTTCAGTCATCCGATTTACCACCGGCGGGTTACTAGCCCCAGCTCCAGGGGTGTTGAAGAGGTCCCTTGACTCATAAATTGAGGGCAGACGACTACGGTATTTTCTCCTCAAAACTTCGTTCGACGCGTTCTGAACCACCGTGAGCTGGTATGAATCTGCTTGAATTCGCTGTGCTTGGGCACTTAAAACGGCCGGCTCTGTAGCCATCCTGGCGTTTTCTGCTGCTAATTCGGCCTTAGCTTGCGCTATCTCATTACGCAACTTATCTATCTCTGCCTTGTGCTGCTCCTGGTTGTTTGGGGTTACCTCAACCTCCATCAGAGTCGCTAGAGCATCCAACGGATCTGTTAAGACTTGAGCCGGTGGGCGCGCTGAACCGCCAGCCCCGGCTGCCGTTACCGCTGCTGCACTAAAAGTCATAGCCGCAGCGGCTGTCGAACCAAGAACCGGCTAGGTGCCAGCCATGAACATCGCCACCCTGTTCGGCAGCTCACGGGGATCCGGAATACTGTCGCCATCGGAACAACCCCCAAGCCGCCCGTCTTGTAGCTGATACATTGAGTTGGTCTCGCCTATGGACGACTCATCATCATAGCAGATGGCCGTCTCACCGCCAGAGACAGAGCCTTCCAACTCAGCCCCATGGGTGAACCCAACGAAGACATGCCTTATGGCGGGTTGAGCCCGGGTGGGTCGTGGACGCTGAGCCGTCTCGATGATGTCGGTGCAGATGTCTGGCTCAAGGCCCGGCTCACCAATCTTGCCGATGAAGACATGGATTTCGCCAAAGGGGACCCAATACCCGTATTCAATTGAGCCGGCCTCTGGGCCCCAGCCTGCATCGTCGATGTAGAGCTTGTCACGACGACTCTTGGTCATCCGGCCCACAGCGTATCCCTTGAGCCCTTCGAAGCTACCCTTTAAGAACTCAAAACCACCGTGCGTTGGCCCCACAGTGGGCGCCAACTATCGTGGATGTGTCACGGCAGATGTCCTCGTAGAAGGACATAGTTGTGGAGCCATTGCTAAGAGGTTAGCTTAAAGGGGTTAAACGGGACAAAGGACGCTGAGAGTTTATACTGGTTCGGCCCCTTGCGGTGAATGTAAAGGCCTACTCAAGTTTGAGGTGGTATTGCTAGGGTTTCGATTACCAGGGAGCAAACACGCTTTGCCTGGCTTTCAATTTGTTGTTTCTTGCCCTAAGCCACTGTCAGATCGTCCCATTATATACATGGGTTGACGCCCTGCGTCCTACAGAGTCCCGGCCGGCTCATACAAACTTGTCCGGCTCGGTGACTTATCTTACATGCCTTACAATACAAGTTTACATATACATGGTGGTTTACACTTATGGGCCTCAAGCCGCCCCCAGACTTGGGCCTTTTAACAACCCTATCTATGAACCACCATCTTCAGTATATTCTTGGGCTTCATTTAGATGAACTGTCATAATGGATGACCCGGCCCCTCCTGGGCGGGTCATATCTGATAGTCATATCCCCAACAGTTACCCACAGCATGATCCTTGAGTTTTGCAAGGTTCAGTGGAGTCACCACACCGAGGAGGAAGCCACCTCGGAACGAGAAGAAGACCTCCGATGAGACCACCTGCACCTTTTTGCTAACCATCCCGAATCTCGAGGGCTAGATTCATCTTAAAGTGGGTAGGTTTGTAACATCCCAAATTTGCATTTGGAATGTTTTACAAATAGTTAAGAATCTATCATCATCATCCTTTGCATTGAGTGCCTTTTGAATTTTAAGTTCATTGAATTTCATTTGAATCCTTTTCAAATTTGAGTGTGAATCTAGTCAAAATTCCCTGGCCCAAATAATAGAGGAGGAACATGACCCTTCAAAAGTTGGAGGAAATTTGGAAATACATTTGGAAATGGAATTTGGAATAGGTTTCAAAAATCAAATTCCCCTTTTATTTGGAATTCCCCCCAAAAATATATTTTTGTAAAGTATTTTATTTGCCTATGAAAAAAGTTCATGTTTTTCTTTGATTTATTCTAAGAATATATGTATATATTGCCTATGGCAAATTTATTTTATTGTCTTCTATTTTACTTGTTGTTTTATCTTTATTATAAAACAAAAAGGCCTTTTTCTTTTTTTAGAATGACTGAAGCCCACTTAGCGCCTGCCGGCCCAGCTAGCCCTCGCCCCACCGAATCCTTTCAGATCTAGCCACCTGATCCCCTTACCGACCCCTTTCTCTGGCATGTGGACCCCACCGACCGATCATATCACCCCTTGCTCTCCTTCCCTTTCATCATGGGAGCATCACCGGAACCGGAACCCGCCGCGCTTCCCTTCCATTTTGAGCTCGCCCCCTCCTCCACGGCACACCCCCTATATAAACCGTCCCTCCCTTGCCCATTCCGCCCTAAATCCCCAAACCTGACCCCCTTATCTCGCGGTAATCACTCGTCATAGTTCCCGAATGTCGCAGCACCCTGTCGCCATCATTGAGCTCGCCCACCCCTTCTAGCCACCCCCGAGCCTCGCCGTTGTTACCATCATCACTGCCGTCGTCGACTATGCTTCCCCGATGTCTTCCTTAACCCCTAACGACACCGGAGCCGCCGCCGGCTCCACCACCCGAACACTGTCGCCGGATATCTCCACTGCCGCTGCAAGCCACCAGAGCCCCACCACAGTTAGATCCAAACCGTACAACCAAGATTAGATTGTTTTGTTTTATTTTCCCCAAAACATTTTCTGTTATGCATAGGTCGTCCGCTCGTTTAGCTCCGCAACGCACACCCGTTAGCCAATCTAATCGCACCACGTGTCCCTTGGCGGTCCTTAGCATTTTAGATTTTTTTTCAGTTTCTGTTTTAAAACAGATTTAGTTTCAGTTTTAGTTTCTTCATATCTTTTAGAGTTTTAAATATTTTTGAATAATTCTTTTTTGCATTACCTTCAGGAAATTATGTAGTTTCTGTAGATCCAAAAATATTTCATGTTTTAACTTTTTCAATTTGAAATTGAACAGATTTGCTTTAAACCTTAATTTGCTAATGACTTTTATTTAAAAATAGGGGTTTGAGTAATTCTTTTTGCAATTTGTCACTAGATCTATTGCCTATCCACTAAGGTGTCACAAATTATGTTTGGAATAATTTAAAAATGATCTAAATAAAAAAAGTACTATTTTGACTGTGGATTTGTTTTATTCATAAACTATTTGTTTTAATTTTTTTTAATATTTTCTTTTTGTCAGTTTTTAAAAATTATAATATGTTTCTGTTAGACTACAGTAGACAATTTTATTATTAATTAAAATCATTTTTGATATTGTTTTGTATTAAACTTGTATAGATCATAACTAGGGTTTTATAATAGCAATTAAATTGATTCTTTTTGCTAATAGAACTTTGAGTGAAATTCTTTCTGTTTAATTAATATAATTTTAGTCTTATTTCTCTTAAAAATAGATTTACTACAGAAAACTATTTTTTTGCAACTATTGAAGTTTTCCAAAGTGTTTTCTAGAGATTACTTTGAATTGGTCTTTGTGTTTATTTTGGATTTACTTTTGGTTTTCTCCATGTAATGCATGTTAAATTACTTGTTGATGCCCTGGTATGAGTGTTTGCTTATGTATGCAATTGTTTGCTTCGTTAGATTATCCAGAGTGCGAAGCTTGCTATTACCACTCCCTAGAATTTGAAGGACATCATCAAGGCAAGTCAAGTTGATCATATTTTTAGCAATACCCATGATTTTTATTGCATTAGATTCAACTTTTCACCATGCATGAAAGTAGGTAACATTGAAATTGGTTCTTGAGTAGTATCATGAGGTAGGAAAACCCCACACCCATGTTAACAATGTCCGGGAAACGATGATTTATTATATTGATATGCTCTAGTAGACGGGGATTGGTTAAGTCATACATGGGAGTTGTGATAGTGTTATAAATTTAGAAACATTCAAGACTACACCTCAAGACTTCAATGTACCTCTCGCTGGAATGGTTGAAAGGCACCCTCGAGAAACCACTGGATTCGCCTAGTGAGCTGGAGTAGGCTAGTTATCATGAGGAAAGCTCCACCCAGGCTCAAAGAGAAAAATGGATAATGATACGTCTCTGGAGTATCTATAATTTTTTATTGTTTCATGCCAATATTCTACAACTTTCATATACTTTTGGCAACATTTTATATTATTTTTGGGACTAACATATTGATCCAGTGCCCAGTGTCAGTTTCTGTTTGTTGCATGTTTTTTGTTTCGCGGAATATCCATATCAAACGTAGTCCAAACGCGATAAAAATTTACGGAGATTTATTTTGGAATATATGTGATTTTGGGGAATTAGAATCAACGCGAGACGATGCCTTAGGGGAGCACAAGCCCATGGGGCGCGCACCCCTACCCAAGGCGCGCAGGGCGCGTCTAGTGAGCTTGTGGCCCTCACGTAGCTCCCCTCTTGTCCTCCCTAGTCTCTTAGGATCCCTTCTGGTTCAGAAAAAATCATCATAAAGTTTTATCGTGTTTGGACTTCGTTTGGTATTGATTTCCTGAAAAGCCAAAAACAGGCAGAAAACAGGAATTGACCCTGAGCACTGAGTTAATAGATTAGTTCTAAAAATAATATAAAATTGCACACAAAACTTCTAAAATCAATAATATAATAACGTGAAACAAAAAAATAAATATGTGTTGGAGACGTATCAGCTTTTTTTTGAGACGTGGGGGTTGGTGGGCTTGTATAGACCCAAGGACTAAGTTGAGGTCAGGAAGTCCATTGAAATGTCTTGGGCCTGGCGACGTTCAATAAATAGTCGTCATGTGTTAGGGTTTAGACTCAGGTTTTGTTTAGAGAAGTTTAGCTATTGCTACTTTCATCTGTCTTCGCTCATAGCGGCAAGTGCAACCGTCAAGATATCCTATCGGAACCCCATCTTGTGAGATTTATTCCAGGTAGCATATTCGTAATTTCAAATTGCTTGGCTATTATTTTCTTGCGTGTTTTTCGATTAGCCTGTAGGAAAAATCCTTCATGGATAGGTCGATTGCGTCGTTGGCTCGGTCGATAACACCTTGGAGTTGGTTCAAGGATTGCCATGGATATCAGTCGTCTATGTTTCCCCTGTATGGTTGGTAGCCTGATCGTGAGGGTCAAATCCTCTAAAATCATAGTTACCTCATCTCATCGAAAGATCGGGACCCCAGTTCACATCACTGATCGAGACCAACGTAAAGAAGAAACTGTCGGTAATAATTTATTTGTTTCACCGTTCATAGTACAACTGTTGTTATTCAAAATATGCCATCATACCATGTAACAGTTGTGTTTTTGCAACAGAGACTCCCCAGCCGTGTTCTGCCTGATCAGATGGATCGATATGTTGAAATGAGAATTATTATCTATCCTGATACTGGCATATAGTCGATATACTCGACGCCAAAAAAAGATGGATGCCTCATCGTACCGGATGACCGAAAGGATTTACTTTCCTTGTACAAATTGGCAGTTGGAGATAGGCTGCTCTTCGTGATCCACCATGGAGGTGGTGAGGTTATCCTCTTCGTCAAACCCATGCGTGAACAATTTGTGTTATCTAAAAAATCTGATGAAGAGTAGTTTATGTTGTTGAAGCACTTCATGTTGATGCTCGAACCCTCCTACTCATGATGTGCGATACTTTTGGAAATGACGTTGTTGATGTACCAAATGTTTGTTGATTGTTCGATGCCTGAACTGTTAATGTTATATTATGCTTTGTGATCATATTTTCATGTTCATGCTTTATTTGAGAATTAATATTTCATCTTATAGTTCAGTAAAATGATAGCATGACGAAAAAATTAATGGATTTCACCACAATCATCTCAACTAATGTCCATTATATAAAACTCAAAACTTTGTTTTCACTGCCATCGAACATTTTTTAACCTTCCCCAACCCACCGATCATTTTCTGTTACGCCATAAATCAGCGTAGAATATGAACATGCATAGTGACTGTCAAATGTGTCGCCTAAAACAAGGCCAAAACATCACCAACGCATCCAAGGGGCTACCCAGGAGGGAAAAGGCTGATGACGGTTGGCCGCCATAGAAAATTATTTTAGGCGACGTGTTTTGATTCGTCACCAGGGTTTTTGTTACTAAAACGAGCAGATTTTGTAGTGAAAGCAACTGAGCGAAAGCTCTGTGCTTCGGCGCCGACAACAACAACGCCCGTGGGTGCCGCTTTCCTCATGAGGACGTTGCCGTATCTCGCTTCCCCTGCCAGAGTTCCAGGTGAAAACCTTTGTCCACTCTGTCGGACGCGGCACTGACCATGCTTTGCGTCGTTTTACTTCTTGAGGGCATTGCCAGGGAGTCCATGTGTTGTTGGTAGTTGCTAGTGTGGTCTTAGTTCTTCCTATTTTCTGCTCGACGTAGTTGTGTTTCGACCTATGTATATTGTCCATTTTTTTTAAGTCTTATTTTGTTTGAAAAATTTTCATCACTATGTATTTATGATCTTTGCTTTATACATAAAGCAGAGCGGAAGTCTATTTCGAAAGAACAATTGTAGAATGAGCGAGGGACAGAAAAATCTGAAGAAGCCGCCCACGTACGTGGCCCTGCCAGACTCTTGGCGTCCGTGGGAGCGACCTGCCGGCGAAGCACGAGGCCGGTCGGCCGATCATTTCCCTAGCATTTTTTTCGTGCTCAAACAAAGTTGCGTGAAATATATGGTTGCTCTCTTGTGGAATTTTTTGTGCAAAGTTGCTTGACAAGCATTTGTGTCTCGTATGATGACCATATGTGTAATCTCTGTGAACAGTCTAATGAAATATATGGTTGCTTAAAAAAAAGCTTCGCTGATTACACGGTAACGACCCGATCCGGAACTCCAGGCACGAAACCAGAAAGGGAAAAGTCGTTCCACTAGCGCACGTAATCCTGAAATTGTTGGACTCAATTCAGCACGGCACAATAGCGTGCACAACCGTCGATGGCGACTAGTGCCACTTCTACCGGCCGGCGGCCTCGCCCCGCCGCCGCTTCGCCACCCGACCGATGACGGCCTCCAGCGCGACATCGAACGCGTCCCTGAAGCCCACGCGCCGGGACCTGGGGTCCGCGTACACCACCCTCGGGATGAGCCGGACCACCTCCTCCCGCATCCTCCTCACCTCCTCCGGCGGGATCTTCCTCAGGGTCTCCTCCATGCTCACGTTCCCCGCGGCAACGCCGGCGTGCGGGATGAGCACCGAGTACCTCCCGTGGTCCCTCGGAAAGTGCAGCGTGTACTGAGTGTACGCCGACCCGGGGTGGAAGAAGACCGGGATGCAGCCGGCAAGGATGGCGTCGAACGTTGACCGCCGCGTCGCCGTGTCCCCGCGCGGCTCCAGGCAGAAATCCGACGTCTCGAAGACGCGCATGACGCCTGCTGGCGAGTTGCAGTCGGCCGCACCGCCACCGATGACGCCGCCGCAGTGGAAGAGGTTGCACAGGCTGGACGCGCGGCACTGCCTGATGATCTGCGCGCGGACGGTTTTCTTGCTGCCGGGGCGTGGGGCGCCGGCGAAGGAGAAGAGCCACCTCCGCCTCACCTTCCGAAGTCTCTCTTGCCAGGCGAGCACATCGGCGGCGGCCTCAGGATGGAAGTACGTCGGGTAGGGTACCGCGAAGTTGCTCCGAGTCAACGGGGATGTCTCCAGGACGAAGGCCGTCATGTTCTCGACGGCCGGGTACGTGAGCAGCTTGGTGCCCCACAGCTCGTCGACGTCGGCCTCCCGCCGGAATTCCCACGTGGTCCGGCCAGCCACCAAGAAGTGGTCACGGCCCCCCATGGCCCGCCACTCGGGGCGACGCACCAGCCAGTCGATGGCGTCGAGCTGGAGCGCGTCTCGCGTCGAGATGCTGTAATTATAGAGGTACCTCCCGGATTCGAGGCCGGCGTAGAAGGGGACGAAGACGGCGGCGGCGAGGGAGGGATCCTTGGTCAGGCACTCGTAGCGCTTCATCCGCGCGTGGAAGATGAGGTCGAGCATGAACTGGTCGGTGGAGTACCAGCCACGGCCGGGGAAGACGCCCCCGTCGTCCGCCAGCGGCTGGCCCATGCCGTCGTTGGCCACGTACGGGCACATGTCCAACCACGGGTGGAGCCTGCCCTTGCCGCAGTCTCGGAGGAGGTCGACGTTGAAGCGCGGCGGCATGTCGTACATGTAGATGTACCGCCCATCGCAATGGTCGGACGGCGTCCGCGTCGGCGCCGGCACCGCCGTGCTCCGAGTGGCCTGGAGCACTGTCGCCTGAGGAGTGAGCGGTGCATGTCCCTCACTCACCATCACCGGCTGCTCCGCCCGTCCGGAGTTTTGGTCGATGGTGATGCTGGCTAGCGAGGGAAGGGATGAAACGGTGACGGGTGGCTTAAACAGGGCGGACGCCATGCTGCCTGGTACGCCGTAGTGCGCGTAGAAGACCAGTGCGCAGAAGGTGGCGGTGAGAAGAGCGAGATGGCGGACCCGAGACGGCCGGGGCACGCCGCCATCCGGCTTGTCGGCGGCGTCCACGGCATCTTGCTGGATCTCTACTGCGAAGGTGGTGCTAGACTTCATCGGCGATTTGGCATCTCGGACTAGCACGCAGACTTTGCCCTTAAAAGAAGCAAAATGCTACAGAAATATAATAACGGATTAGTCAGTTGATCAGGAACGTCGTCGTGCGACCCTAGGTGACATACGCCCACCATTGATTGGCTCGCAAACAAAATAAGCACTCCAGTCCGGACCCTCCATACATACAGAAGGTAAAAGCAGTGGACCAAACAGCCGATCTGCTGTGCACAATTTTTTTTTTTTTGACATGTGCTGTACACAATTGGTTCTTATATTTAATCAAATGGGACCGAGTAATTTGCACATACGTAGTAGTACACCTTAACTGGTTCCTCCCTAAACTAAGGCCACGCACTTCTCTCCCTCTCACTCTCTAGACAAGGAAACCACATAAACCGGCACCAAACGAATTATCATCTCTTTCCTACTGTAAAAAAAAGGAGAATCTGATATCTTGTAGACCGTGCTTCAAATATCTCCTGAATTTATTCCAGAAATCTCTCCAGGATATTTTTGATATGGATAGCGTTTGATATTAGAGATATTCATAAATGTCCTTCATTAATTAGTGTTTATAACAAATCATATCAATTACCCCCCTCCCCGCGCGTTTTGACTCCGCTGCGGTGCTATTATTACTGCATTTTCAATGTCAGTCATTTCAAGCTCACGGCTCCTATCCCCCCCCCCCCCCCCCCCCCCCCCCCACACACACACCAATCCATCCCCAAAGAAAAGAAACGAGGCTGACTACTCGCTCGCTCCCCGGGTGAAGGTGTGGCCGCTGGATCTCCGTGCGCAGCGGCGTTGTCCCTGGCCTTCCCAGGGTTTGCCACAAGACACCGTCGATGGCAGCGGTTTGAGAACCCTCCTAGGGTCTGTCGAACCGCCTTCCTCGGGCTGCGACACCCGAGGTCGCATGCCCTTGACCTCAACAGACGCTGCACAATGTCCTCCCTAGGCTGCGAGCCCGACACTCTCGATCTGTGTAGGTCAGATTGCCTACTCATTCCTCAAGACAACCACAATACTAGAGTTTGGTCCCTCTTGAAGACCAGATAGATATATCTCGGACAATCTTTATGTAACCCCCAACCTGTGATCCTAGTCTCAATGAAGAGTTTGCAATCCTCACTAATAAGGCTAGAAGTGCATATTGGTCGCCTCGGCATGTGGCTCCATAACATACACGCACTATCATATGCCGGTGAACAATGATAGAACATCACAACAAGTACAACTAAACAAGATAGATTGAATATGAATGAACAATAGGGCAAATATTTGTCAATATGATAACATAGTTGTACACCAAACAGAGGTTACATGACCCAACATTACAACATGCAGCGGAAGAATAAGAACACGGGTTCGAATACGAATAAGAGTCAATGTTGCTTAACGAGGCTAGAACATAAGCAAACGTCACATAACTAACGGGTTCCAGGCTATCGGTCAGGATCCTCATCTCTACAAGTCTTCATCGAAGAAGAAATCCATGTAAAACGTTTCGTGCTCTCGACTTAGAGCAAAGCTTTACCTGAACATGTACTTGCACCTAGGGTTATTGTGGCACGGGTAAGTCTTTTGGACTCAGCAAGTACATCACCATAAGCAAATCCCTACACCCCTCTACGAAGGGCCTATCTTTTAATTTATTAATGATTCATTACCTTCTCATTCAAGCAGCAACTTTGAGAGCGCTGTTGTCATTCTTATTTTGGCATGAATTTGGTATAATTAATGTTGGGTGTGAACATGATTGGATGTCTTCTACCCTAAATTATAATGTTTAATCGCTGCTTGAGCTTCAGAGGTGTTTTGCATTTATGTTTTACGGTCTCCGAAAATGCTAGCGAGATACCACCCTATCATATTGTATCATGATTACTTTGACAAAGTGTTGATACTTGAGATATAGTATTATTGCTCGCTAGTCAATTGTTTATTGATATGAGTAAATATGGGTTCTAGTGTTATCATATATTTGTTTACTTCATTATCTTTGCTGAAAACTTGATTACTAGTTAAGCTTATATACATCAACAAAATCAAATGAGTTTGTAAAAAAATTATTTATCACTTTCAGTTTGTCAACTGAATTGTTTAAGGACAAGCAATGAGTTAAGCTTGGGGGGTTGATACGTCTCCATCATATCTACTTTTTCAAACACTTTTTCTCTTGTTTTGATCTCTAATTTACATGATTTGAATGAAACTAATCTGTTCTGACGTTGTTTTCGACACAACTACCATGGTGTTATTTTTTTGTAGAAATAAAAGGTTATCGGAATTGGACAAAACTTTACATAGAATTTTTGTGGAATATATAAATAAATATCAATGTCAAGAAATACCAGAGGTGAGCCACCCAGGGCCCACAACCCCGGGGCGCCCCCTAGGGCACGCCGGTCCATCCTGTGGACCCATAGCAGTACTTTATGACCCACAAGTATAGGGGATCTATCGTAGTCCTTTCGATAAGTAAGAGTGTCAAACCCAACGAGGAGCAGAAGGAAATGATAAGCAGTTTTTAGTAAGGTATTCTCTGCAAGCACTGAAATTATCGGTAACAGATAGTTTTGTGATAAGGTAATTTGTAACGGGTAACAAGTAATAAAGGTAAATAAGGTGCAACAAGATGGCCCAATCCTTTTTGTAGCAAAGGATAAGCCTGGACAAACTCTTATATAAAGGAAAGCGCTCCCGAGGACACATGGGAATTATCGTCAAGCTAGTTTTCATCACACTCATATGATTCGCGTTCGTTACTTTGATAATTTGATATGTGGGTGGACCGGTGCTTGGGTACTGCTCTTACTTGGACAAGCATCCCACTTATGATTACCCTCTTGCAAGAATCCGCAACTACAAAAAAGTATTAAGGTAAATCTAACCATAGCATGAAACATATGGATCCAAATCAGCCCCTTACGAAGCAACACATAAACTAGGGTTTAAACTTCTGTCACTCTAGCAACCCATCATCTACTTATTACTCCCCAATGCCTTCCCCTAGGCCCCAACAATGGTGAAGTGTCATGTAGTCGACGTTCACATGACACCACTAGAGGAGAGACAATATACATCTCATCAAAATATCGAACGAGTACCAAATTCACATGACTACTTATAGCAAGACTTCTCCCATGTCCTCAGGAACAAACGTAACTACTCACAAATCATATTCATGTTCATAATCATAGGGGTATTAATATGCATAAAGGATCTGAACATATGATCTTCCACCGAATAAACTAACTAGCATCAACTACAAGGAGTAATCAACACTACTGGCAACCCACAGGTACCAATCTGAGGTTTTGGGACAAAGATTGGATACAAGAGATGAACTAGGGTTTGAGATGAGATGGTGCTAATGAAGTTATTGATGGAGATTGACCCACTCCCGATGAGAGGATCGATGGTGACGATTTCCCCCTCCTGGAGGGATGTTTCCTCGGCAGAACAGCCCCACCGAAGCCCTAGATTGGTTCCGCCAAGGTTTCGCCTCGTGGCGGCGGATTTTTGTCCCGAGAGCTTGCTTATGATTTTTCCAGGGCAAAAGACTTCATATAGCCAAAGATGGGCACCGAAGGCCTGCTAGGGGGCCCACGAGACAGGGGGCGCGCCCCCACCCTCGTGGATGGTGGGTGGCCCCCCTCTGGTGCTTCCTTCGCCCAATATTTTTTAAATATTCTAAAATTTGACTCCCGTGGAGTTTCAAGACTTTTGGAGTTGTGCAGAATAGGTCTCTATTATTTGCTCCTTTTCCAGCCCAGAATTCCAGCTGTCGGCATTCTCCCTCTTCGTGTAAACCTTGTAAAATAAGGGAGAATAGGCATAAGTATTGTGACATAATGTGTAATAACAGCCCATAATGAAATAAATATCGATATAAAAGCATGATGCAAAAAGGACGTATCAACTCCCCCAAGCTTAGACCTCTCTTGTCCTCAAGCAGAAGCCGATATCGAAAAATATGTGCACGTGTTTAGAGATCAAGGTGTCGATAAAATAAAATACGGACATGAGGGCATCATGATCATTCTTAGAACAACAATATATATATATATATTGTCATATGATTTCTTATGCTAAAGTAACAATTCATTAACAATTTCAAGTATGAAACAGAAACTTCATTGAAAACTAACAAACTATAATCTCAGTCATGAAAGCAATTGCAATTTATCATAACATCGTAAAGATTCAATATAAGAGCTTTTCAGCAAGTCCGCATACTCAACTATCATTTAGTCTTTCACAATTGCTAACACTCACGCTATATTTATGGGTATGAAGTTTTAATCGGACACAGAGAAAGATAGGGGCTTATAGTTTTGCCTCCCAACCTTTTACCTCAAGGGTAATGTCAACAATAATAGTTCATGAAAGCTCACATCTAATTAGCTATATATATCAGGATCTTTCCAACACATAGTTCTTGCTGAAGGATAAAATGTAAGAAGAAAAGGTGAAGATCACCATGACTCTTGTATGAAGTTGTAGGATCGAAAGTATGTCTAGAGGGGGGGTGATTAGACTACTTGACCAAATAAAAACTTAACCTTTTCCCAATTTTAGTTCTTGGCAGATTTTAGCTAATTATAGGACAAGTCAAGCAATCATCACACAATTCAAGCAAGCATGCAAAGAGTATATGGCAGCGGAAAGTAAAGCATGCAACTTGCAAGAATGTAAAGGGAAGGGTTTGGAGAATTCAAACGCTATTGGAGACACGGATGTTTTTCCCGTGGTTCGGATAGGTGGTGCTATCCTACATCCACGTTGATGGAGACTTCAACCCACGAAGGGTAACGGTTGCGCGAGTCCACACAGGGCTCCACCCAAGGGCAACGGTTGCGCGGTCCACAGCTCCACCCACGAAGTCCACGAAGAAGCAACCACCCACAAAGGGTCCACGAAGAAGCACCCTTGTCTATCCCACCATGGCCATCGCCCACACAGGACTTGCCTTCACTAGCGGTAGATCTTCACGAAGTAGGCGATCTCCTTGCCCTTACAAACTCTTTGGTTCAACTCCACAATCTTGTCGGAGGCTCCCAAGTGACACTAGCCAATCTAGGAGACACACTCTCAAGAAGTAACAAATGGTGTGTAGGTATGAACTTCCTTGCTCTTGTGCTTCAAATGAGTCTCCCCAACACTCAACTCTCTCTCATAGGATTTGGATTTGGTGGAAAGAAGATTTGAGTGGAAAGCAACTTGGGAAGGCTAGAGATCAAGATTCATATGGTGGAATGGAAGTCTTGGTCTCAACCACATGAGTAGGTGGTTCTTTCTCAGAACATATGAGTTGGATGGTGGTGTGTGTTCTGATGGCTCTCTCGTCGAATGAAGAGGAGTTGGAGGGGTATATATAGCCTCCACACAAAATCCAACCGTTACACAGTTTTCCAATCTCGGTGGGACCGAATCAATGATCTCGGTCGGACCGAAAATGTAAACCTAGTGACCGTTAGAGATTTTCGGTGGGACTGACATGCAACTCGGTAGGACCGATATGGTTAGGGTTTGGGCATAACGTAATCTCGGTGAGACCGATTACACAAACTCGGTGAGACCGAATTTGGTAATTAGCTAACCAGAGAGTTGGTCAGGCAAACTCGGTGGGACCGATTTGCTCTTTCGGTGAGACCGAGTGGAACTCGGTGAGACCGAAAAGTTACAAAGGGGAAACACTGAGTTTACATTGCAATCTCGGTGGGACCGATTCGCTCTTTCGGTGGGACCGAAAAGTTACGAAAGGGAAACAGAGAGTTTGCAATCCCATCTCGGTGAGACGCGAGATTCCTTATCGGTAGAACCGAATTGCTAGGGTTTGGCAGGTGGCTAATGACAAGTGAAACTCGGTGGCGCCGGATAGGAAGAATCGGTAGGACCGAGTTTGGCTTAGGGTTTAGGTCATATGTGGATATGGGAAAGTAGTTGAGGGTTTTGGAGCATATCACTAAGCACATGAAGCAAGAGGCTCATTAAGCAACACCTCATCCCTCCTTATAGTATTGGCTTTTCCTAAAGACTCAATGTGATCTTGGATCACTAAAATATAAAATGAAGAGTCTTGAGCTTTTGAGCTTGAGCCAATCCTTTGTCCTTAGCATTTTGAGGGTTCCACTTTCACATCCATGCCATGCCAATCATTGAGCTTTCCTGAAATAATCATCTTGGAATAGCATTAGCTCAATGAGCTATATGTTGTTATGAATTACCAAAACCACCTAGGGATAGTTGCACTTTCAATCTCCCCCTTTTTGGTAATTGATGACAACATATAGATCAAAGCTTCGACAAAAGATAATAATCATGAAATATATCGTCGCTTTGAGAAGTATGTGATAAGTAAAGAGCTCCCCCTAAATTTGTGCATATTTAAAATTTGCTTTGGACTGCAAATGCACAAAGAGTTAGAGTCATGGGTTACTCTTCCATGTCACATACATCTTGGTGGAGCGCTTAAAATGATAAGAATGAAATACATGCACTCATCACCAAGAATAATGAATGATCACATAAGATAGATAAGATAATAGCATTAAGCAAGCATTAAGTGTAGCTTATGATCAAACACATGATCATCAATGTCTCACAAATAATGACGTAGTATCTCAAGCACTCAAAAGCAAACAAGTTCGAAAAACCACCAAATAAAGCAAGAGAGAAAAGCAACACTCTCTCTCTCGAAGCCTATGATCTATACATCTTCTCCCCCTTTGGCAACAAGTTACCAAAAAGTTCCTAGAAAATGCATAGCACTAGATCGACGCTCAGGCTTGATCTTCAGGTGATGGTGGAGTCCGGATCACTCCAAGGACGAAGGCTTCGATAGATGCCGAAGTAGACGCTGGAGTTGGAGCTGAAGTAGACGCTGGAGCTGAGGCTGTAGCTGGTGCTGAAGTGGTGGCTCTGGTGTCAGCTACTGGCACGGCAGATGACCTCGGGCCTCGTGGCACTCTGGAAAAGGCATGAGTGGTAGTCCTGCCTCTCCTCTCCTGCATGTCCTCCTGGAGCTGCTCCACTGCAGACTGAACTTCCGTTACTTTGACATCCAAGTCATAGAACTTTTGTTCCATGATTCTCTCTAGGCTCTGCTGATTCTGAGTGAGGGTGGCCAGACTTTGCTCAATCCTCAGCGTGGATGCAATCAAGTAACCAAGCTGCTCTTGTTTGGTCTTCATGAAGTATTCAGATGCCTCCTCTTGAGTAGGCATCTTGGCAGCTTTCTCCTTCCTTGCCTTCTCCTTCTTTGCATATGCTTGTGCAGACGATGGCTCGTTCTCAGTCATCACAACTTCATTGTTCTCAAAATCTGGACGGATGGGCAAATGTTCCTTGTCCAATAAATATATGCCCATGCCCATCTTGGAGTTGATGAGCTCCTGAATCTGAGGGGCATATCCGCAGCTCCTCTTCTGGTCTGCTGCAGTCCTCTTGATTGTTTCCACTATGAGGCTCATCACCTTGAACTTCTGAGGCACATCAAACACATGTAGCAAGTTGATAGCATGGCCTCTGATCATCTTGTGATCTCCAGACTTGGGCAGTAAGGTGTGCCTTAGTATCCAATTGATCGTAGGCAGTCCTGACAGAAGGTAATGCACAGACCCAAATTTGAAGGTGTCAAGAGCTTCATTGGGAATTTCCTTGTACATATTGGACATGGAGTTATGGTCCATCTTCTTCTTGGCATAGATATCCAAGTCATCATCTTGCTCCTCTGGGGCATTAATGATCTGTGCCCACTCAGCCATTGTGGATTGGTACCTTGTACCCTCAGACATCCATGTGATCCTCCCATCTGGATAAAAGTGTGCCGTGGAGTAGAATTGCATGATCAGTTCCTCATTCCACTTTGTGAGCTTCTGCCCAACAAAGTCAGCTACTCCACAAGCTATGAAGCTATCTTGCACTCCAGGATAGTGCTCCTCATTGTCCTTGATGTACTGCCAGTCAACCCATCTCATATCACAAACTATTGGCTTCTTATCAAGCAAAACAGTCTCATAGAAATCTTGCTGCTCCTTGGTGTGAAATCTGTAGTCCACAGCAGTCCTTCTCCTTGAAGCATATGGGTCTGCTTCTCTCCACTTTCTCAGCCCTGAATCTCTCCTGAGCTTCATATCCTCAGCCACAGGATGAGCATCGTTGTGGTCTGGGATATTGGGCTTTAGCTTTCTCAGGACATTCTCTTCCTCTTCTTCAGCAACAGTCTCAGGCACTGGGGCCTTGTTCTTCTCAGCTGCAGGAATGCTCCTTGTATTCCTCTTTGGTTTTGGCTTGGAGGCAGCTTTGGGCTTAGATGCAGTAGCCCCTGACCTTATGGCATCACCCATCAGCTTGGGTGCCTTGGGTGCTGGTGCAGCTACCTCTTCTTCCTCTTCCTCTTCCATGATGGAAGCTTTGCCAAGCACTCTAGCCACAGTCTTCTTCACCCTTTTCTTTCTTTTCTTGCCTTCTGCAGCAACTGGCTCTTGAGGAGTGGGCTTCTCAGTTGAGGCTCTTGCTTTTGACATGGGCTGCCTGCCTGCTGGCCTTTTGATTTTCAGGCCTGGCTTAGTGCCTTGAGCTGGCTCAACTCTCTTGGAAGTGGCCTCTTCCTCTGCCACATAGTCTTCATCTTCGGAATCTGAAGTCCTCTTCTTCCTTTGTCTCGTGGCAGCCTTTGGCAAGTTACTAGGAGTGCTCCTGCTGCCTTCATCAGATGAACTGGAGGGACTAGTGCCCTCACTCATCACTACTTGCTGCTCTGACATGTTTTGGCTATCACTTTGATCAGACATGCTACAAACTGACTGCAGACCCTGTGAATAGATTATAGATGAGATAGAAAAGATGAGCATCACAAAATGCAGAGATTTTTGCAAAAGAATGATCCAAAAACTTAGTTTTAGTTTCCCACTGAAATCATCTCGGATCTACCGATTTTCAAACTCGGTGATACCGAAGCAGTTTTGGAACCTAAACTAGTGAACTCGGTAGGACCGAGTCAAATTCAGTGGCACCGAGACTGCTAGGGTTTCACTGAGTTCAAAAATTGGTCACACCGATAAGTAATTCTCGGTCAGACCGAGTCTCACTTGTGCAATGGCATAAGCCAAATCGGTGGGACCGAGTTTTTCAACTCGGTGGGTCCGAGATAGTTTCGGCGGAAACCTAAACCTAGAATTTTCGAATCAAACCTAATCTATGAGCGTTTTGACTGGATAGAAGTTTATCAAACGTGGCTAGAATCAATATGATCACAATGTGCTAGGAATCAGATTGAGGAATAGCACAAAGATCAAGTCCATACCTAGTTCGGCGGGGACTTGCTACGGCGGCAACGGTGGGGCAGAATTCCCGTTGACGGCGACGGAGACCAGCGACTGGAGGCGGCTGGCGGCGAGAAGACGATCCGGAGACCACGAGGGCAGAGCAGGCTATCGCGTGGGCGAAGGGGTTCGGAGAAATTTCCAAATTTTGCCCGTGACTATATATAGCCCGACCCTGTCGGTGTGACCGAGTGGAACGACTCGGTGGCACCGAGATTCATAACTGCGTGCAGTTACTGAAACTCGGTGTGACCGAAAGGTTCAAATCGGTTGCACCGAGATCGAAAACCTAGATCAACTTAATGATCTCGGTAGGACCGAAAGTGGAGTATCGGTCAGACCGAGAATCATAAAGAGGTTTTGGAAGTTTAAGTCTATGACGAATCGGGGACTCCGAGCGCTCCTCACACAGAGTGGTTCGAATCTGACTTGATCAAATTTTGTGATGCAGCATGAATAGAGTTTGAGACGAGAAAAGCATAGATAGCTAGAGGAGGTTCTTAGGCATTCTTGTCCATCCACTTGGCAAAAGAAGATAAAAACAAACAATCAAAACAACAAGTGGATGTCCTCGAATGAGTAAAATATGCAATCCAGCATGCTCACACAATAAGATGGCAAATGAATGTGACAAGGCATGCACAACCAATTCTAGCATCTATCAAGCAATTTGCGATGACTAGGTCATCTATATATGAGTATATTGACTTAGGAGTCAAGTGAGAACACTTGATCATAGGTCATACTCATCGTTTAAGCTCAAGTGGGGTTACCACTTTTACATAACGCATTGTTGTGTTCACATCTTTAGAGTTGCTTTAGCTCAAGTCTTAGAGTAAAGCTCCCCCTAGATGTGATATCCCCCCTAAGAGGGATGAACTAACCTTGAGTTTTGTCGATGATGACTTCATGTAGATATTGAAGATGTGGATGCTCAATGTTGATGTAGATCTCTTGGAGCTATCCATTTGAGTGAATTGCACTTTCAATACCTACATGGGTTAGTCCCACAAGGAACAAACAAGGATATCCATAGACATAGAGTGATGCACACAAAAGATGATGTCCATGAAAACTTTTAGGTTACCTTGTCCCTTGTCTTACCAACAAGAGGGTTTGTGACTCCTTGAACTAGTGCAAGATGTGGAAGTTGATTGCACTTGTTCTTGCCAAAATGATAAGAGTGAAGTATGTTGGCGGAGTCACCCTCAAGAACTCTCTAGTTCTTCTTCTTTTGGATCCACATCATCTTGATGGGAATCCTTGGAGTTGTAGTCGTACTTGATGAAGTGGAGCTTGAAGTAGTCTTGGGAATCCACTTGACTAAGGTCTTCGGAGCTTCTTCAAATGCATCAATTTCCTCTTGAAGCTTGTCCTTGCCTTTTTGCTTGTAGTATTGTGGTGGAAGATCATCTTGAGCTTGTGTCCCCTTGAAAGAAGCATACTTCTCTTGTTGAGGGACAAACTTTGTCTTGGGGTATTGATCTTATTCCCACTCAACTCCATTGGCATTGAACTTTCGTTCAAAACCAACACCTTGATTCTTCCGGTGCATTCCTTGCTTGCGCACAATTTCCTCGAATTGCTTACTCCCGGCAAGGCTTTTGTACACTCCTTTCTCTATAATTCCCTTCAATAAGCTATTTTCTTGCTCAAGTGTAACTTGGCTAAGAGAATCATTAGTGGAATCAAGAGAACTACTAGAAGCAACAATATTGGATTTAACATGATCATTGTTACTGCTAGAGGAAGAATCTTTCTTGTTACTAGACTTGACTTGAGGCATGTAAGTGGATACGAGTAAACGCTTGGCAATGTAAGAAGAACTTTTCTTGCGGATATCATCATTGATTGCCTTTAAGAACTCATGCTCTTGCTCAAGATTGAGCTTTTCAAAGCGTAATTTCTCATGAGCTCTTAAAAGTTCTCGATGATCTTCGAAGATAGTGTCATGAGCTAACTTAAGATTTTTTAGTTCTTTAGTTAGGTCCTCAATTTTCTCCTTATCATTGTCATTCGTTTTATCTTGATTAGCATGTTTAATTGACATTTCATCATAGTATTCATCACTAGAGTTGTCAACAAGCAAATCATCACCTAACAAGTCATCTTCATCACTATTGAAATCAACATACTCGGGGTGTGTTACCTTAGGACCTTTGGCCATGAAGCATCTTCCAATTCCTTCATTTGGTGAGTCAAATATGTCGTAGGAGTTGGTTGACACAAGTGCTAGACCGGCAACACCTTCATCTTGAGTATCTTCGGAGTCGGAGTGATAACTTCTCTCGGAGTGGCTGTCGGAGTCGGAGCCGGATACCCATTCACCAACATGAGCTTGATGTCTTTGTCTTGTGTAGCTCCTTGATGATTTTTCCTTCCTTTCCGAATCCTTGCTTCTCCGTGAGTATCTTCTTTCATAACGATCATCTCTACTCCTTCTCTCTCTTGGTGGTGATCCTTTGCTTCTTCTTTTTGGAGAATCTTCTCTTCTCTTGTAGGGAGCCGTACACTCATTGGAATAGTGTCCGGGTCTTCCACAATTGTAGCAGTTTCGCTCTCGACTAGAAGATCTTTTGTCATTGTAGGACCTTGACTTGGAGCTTCTATATTTGCTTCTACTCTTGTAGAACTTGTTGAAGTTCTTCACCATTAAGCTCAATTCTTCATTGAAGTCTTGTTTCTCACTTGATGATGTAGGGGCTTCACATGAGGCTTTATAGGCACCACTTGATTTGTTGTGAAGTTCCTCTTTATCCTTAAGTGACATCTCATGAGCAACAATTCTTCCAATCACCTCCGTTGGCTTGAGATCTTTGTAATTTGGCATCATTTGGATCAATGTGCACACGGTATCATATTTTCCATCCAAGGCTCTTAGAATCTTCTTGATGATGAATTTATCGGTCATCTCTTCACTTCCTAAGCCGGCAATCTCATTTGTGATGAGAGCAAGCCTAGAGTACATTTCAGCGACACCTTCACCATCCTTCATCTTGAACTTGTCAAGTTGGCTTTGAAGCACATCCAACTTGGATTCCTTGACGGAGTCGGTACCTTCGTGCATATCAATCAAAGTGTCCCAAATTTCCTTCGCATTCTCAAGGCGGCTGATTTTGTTGAATTCTTCGGGGCACAATCCGTTGAAGAGAATATCACAAGCTTGAGCATTGTATTGCAACATCTTCAACTCGTCCGCGGTAGCTTCACGGTTTGGTTCTCTCCCATCAAAGAAGTCACCTTGCAAACCAACACACACAATAGCCCAAACGGCGGGGTTATGTCCAAGAATATGCATTTTCATTTTATGCTTCCAACTAGCAAAATTAGTACCATCAAAGTAAGGACCTCTACGGTGATAATTTCCCTCACTAGACGCCATACTCTCCTAGGTTGTGAAACCAAGGCTATGACCACCAAAAGCTATGGAGATCAAGCAAATGGAGACCAAAGCTCTGATACCACTTGTCGGATCGAAAGTATGTCTAGAGGGGGGTGATTAGACTACTTGACCAAATAAAAACTTAACCTTTTCCCAATTTTAGTTCTTGGCAGATTTTAGCTAATTTAGGACAAGTCAAGCAATCATCACACAATTCAAGCAAGCATGCAAAGAGTATATAGGCAGCGGAAAGTAAAGCATGCAACTTGCAAGAATGTAAAGGGAAGGGTTTGGAGAATTCAAACGCTATTGGAGACACGGATGTTTTTCCCGTGGTTCGGATAGGTGGTGCTATCCTACATCCACGTTGATGGAGACTTCAACCCATGAAGGGTAACGGTTGCGCGAGTCCACACAGGGCTCCACCCAAGGGCAACAGTTGCGCGAGTCCACACAGGGCCACCCACGAAGGGTCCACGAAGAAGCAACCACCCACAAAGGGTCCACGAAGAAGCAACCTTGTCTATCCCACCATGGCCATCGCCCACACAGGACTTGCCTCACTAGCGGTAGATCTTCACGAAGTAGGCGATCTCCTTGCCCTTACAAACTCCTTGGTTCAACTCCACAATCTTGTCGGAGGCTCCCAAGTGACACCTAGCCAATCTAGGAGACACCACTCTCCAAGAAGTAACAAATGGTGTGTAGGTAATGAACTCCTTGCTCTTGTGCTTCAAATGATAGTCTCCCCAACACTCAACTCTCTCTCATAGGATTTGGATTTGGTGGAAAGAAGGTTTGAGTGGAAAGCAACTTGGGAAGGCTAGAGATCAAGATTCATATGGTAGGAATGGAATGTCTTGGTCTCAACACATGAGTAGGTGGTTCTTTCTCAGAACATATGAGTTGGAATGGTGTGTGTGTTCTGATGGCTCTCTCATCGAATGAGGAGGAGGTGGAGGGGTATATATAGCCTCCACACAAAAATCCAACCGTTACACAATTTTCCAATCTCGGTGGGACCGAATCAATAAACTCGGTCGGACCGAAAATGTAAACCTAGTGACCGTTAGTGATTTTCGGTGGGACTGACATGCAACTCGGTAGGACCGATATGGTTAGGGTTTGGGCATAACGTAATCTCGGTGAGACCGATTACACAAACTCGGTGAGACCGAATTTGGTAATTAGCTAACCAGAGAGTTGGTCAGGCAAACTCAGTGGGACCGATTTGCTCTTTCGGTGAGACCGAGTGGAACTCGGTGAGACCGAAAAGTTACAAAGGGGAAACACTGAGTTTACATTGCAATCTCGGTGGGACCGATTCGCTCTTTCGGTAAGACCGAAAAGTTACGAAAGGGAAACGGAGAGTTTGCAACCCCATCTCGTTGAGACCGAGATCCTTATCGGTAGAACCGAATTGCTAGGGTTTGGCAATGGCTAATGACAAGTGAAAATCGGTGGCGCCGGATAGGAAGAATCGGTAGGACCGAGTTTCGCTTAGGGTTTAGGTCATATGTGGATATGGGAAAGTAGTTGAGGGTTTTGGAGCATATCACTAAGCACATGAAGCAAGAGGCTCATTAAGCAACACCGCATCCCTCCTTAATAGTATTGGCTTTTCCTAAAGACTCAATGTGATCTTGGATCACTAAAATATAAAATGAAGAGTCTTGAGCTTTTGAGCTTGAGCCAATCCTTTGTCCTTAGCATTTTGAGGGTTCCACTTTCACATCCATGCCATGCCAATCATTGAGCTTTCTTGAAATAATCATCTTGGAATAGCATTAGCTCAATTAGCTATATGTTGTTATGAATTACCAAAACCACCTAGGGATAGTTGCACTTTCATAAGTATAAGACAAGAATAAAAGATAGACCCTTCGCAGAGGGAGGCAGAGGTTGTCATGTGTTTTCATGGTTGGATGCACGAAATCTTAATGCAAAAGAACATTACTTTATATTGCCACTTGTGATATGGACCTTTATTATGCAGTCCGTCACTTTTATTTCTTCCACATCACAAGATCGTATAAAGCTTATTTTCTCCACACTAATAAATCACACATATTTAGAGAGCAATTTTTATTGCTTGCAACAATGACAACTTACTTGAAGGATCTTACTCAATCCATAGGTAGATATGGTGGACTCTCATGGCAAAACTAGTTTCAAGGATATTTGGAAGCACAAGTAGTATCTCTACTTGGTGCAAGGAATTTGGCTAGCATGAGGGGGAAAGGCAATCTCAACATGTTGGATGATCCATGACAATATTTATTTCGGATGTAAGAAAGCATAACCCATTACATTGTCTTCCTTGTCCAACATCAACTTTTTAGCATGTCATATTTTAATGAGTGCTCACAATCATAAAAGATATCCAAGATAGTATATTTATATGTGAAAATCTCTCTTTCTTTATTACTTCATATTAATTGCAACGATGACCAAAACTATGTTTGTTAACTCTCAACAACTTTTATTCATCATACTCTTTATAGGTGAAGTCATTACTCTCCATAAGATCCATATGATCTCTTTATTTCTTTTTATTCTTCCTTTTATTCCCTCAAGACCATAGAAAGATGGCAAAGCCCTTGACTCAACACTAATCTTTATTATATATAGCTCACAGACTCGATTACATAGAAGGACTCCCCCAAGCTAAAACTTTATTCTACTAGATCAAGATATTACCAAAAGAATCGAACTAAGAAAAATGGTAAAGATAAAAGTGTGATTGTGATACGATATCGGGGCACTCCCCCAAGCTTGGCAGTTGCCAAGGGGAGTGCCCATACCCGTGTGTTTATGTCTCTTTCTTCGGAGGTGGTGATGTGATATTCTTGGCGATGATGCCCCTCAAGATACGATTCTCCTCCTCGAGCTTGTTGACTTGCTGCTTGAGGTCCATTATTTCCTTACGGAGCTTGCCCGTGACGGCTAAAGATCCTTTCACCCATGGATGTTGCATAGCTGCGGGAGAACAAGTAACACTCTTTTTCATATTTTCATAAGAAAGAAATCTAAAATTGGAAGGGATGACCGAGTTTGGAATAGTTGAGCTCTGTACTTCCCCCATCGTGAATCCGGCTTGGAAACGAGAAGTAACTTCTTGATCCTCTTCCATGGCATCTATCCTTTTCAAGTCGGCCTCCATCTCTTCCTTCGTTGATGGCCCAAAGTGGTCAGCATCACTGTTTGCTCCTGGTCCCAGTGTCGTGTGGGATACCCGGCTCTCCCCAACTGACTCTTGAGAAGAAATCTCGATCTAAATCTGCAGCAGAAACAGCTCGAAACAAAGACGGGAGATATTTGTGTGGTACGGTGGTCAAAACCTCCGGGAGATTACATAATGAATTTTTACCGACCAAAAGAAGTATCGTGTAAGAAAATAGAGTCCGAAGGGCACACGAGGTGCCCACGAGGCAGGGGGTGTGCCCAGGGGGTAGGGCACGCCCTCCACCCTCGTGGACGCCTCGTGTACTTTCCGGACTGCTTCTTATTTTCCTATTTTCTTAAATATTCCAAAACAGAGAAAAATTGCTATTAGAACTGTTTTGGAGTCGGTTTAGTTACCGTACCACAAACCTCTTCCTTTTCGGAGGCTGAAACATTCTGGAAGGTGTCCCTTATATACTCCTCCGGGGTTACGGTTTCAATAACATTAGTTTCAACATTTATAGGATTACCTGAGATATAATGTTTGATTCTTTGACCGTTCACCACCCTCGGATTTGTGCCTTCGAAGTTGTTGATTTTTATGGCACCAAAACGATAGACCTCCTCGATTACATAAGGACCTTCCCATTTAGAGAGGAGTTTTCCTGCAAAAAATCTTAAACGAGAGTTGTATAACAATACATAATCACCTACATTAAACTCATGTTTTTGTATCCTTTTGTCATGCCATATTTTAACTTTTTCTTTAAACAGTTTGGCATTCTCATAGGCCCGGGTTCTCCATTCATCAAGTGAGCTAATGTCAAATAGTCTCTTCTCACCAGCAAGTTTGAAATCATAACTGAGCTTTTTAATGGCCCAATATGCCTTATGTTCTAGTTCGAGAGGTAAGTGACATGCTTTTCCATAAACCATCTTATACGGAGACATACCCATAGGATTTTTATATGCACTTCTATAGGCCCATAGTGCACCGTCAAGTTTCTTGGACCAATTCTTTCTAGATCTATTAACAGTCTTTTGCAAAATTAATTTAAGCTCTATATTACTCAGTTCTACTCGACCACTAGACTGTGGATGATATGGAGATGCAATTCTATGATTAACATCATACTTGGCAAGAATTTTATGAAAAGCACCATGAATAAAGTGTGAACCACCATCAGTCATTAAGTATCTAGGGACTCCAAACCTCGGAAAAAAAACTTCTTTAAGTATCTTAATAGAGGTGTTATGATCAGCACTACTAGTTGGAATAGCTTCTACCCACTTAGTAACATAATCAACAGCAACTAAAATATGTGTATACCCATTAGACGAAGGAAACGGTCCCATATAATCAAAGCCCCAAACATCAAATGGTTCGATAACAAGTGAATAATTCATAGGCATTTCTTGACGTCTACTAATATTACCAATTCTTTGGCATTCATCTCAAGACAAGACAAACTTACGGTCATCCTTGAAGAGAGTAGGCCAATAAAAACTGGATTGCAATACCTTATGTGCAGTTCTATCTCCAGCATGGTGTCCTCCATAAGCCTCGGAGTGGCACTTGCGGAAGATATGTTCCTCTTCATGCTCAGGTACACAACGTCTAATAACACCATCTACTCCTTTATAAAGATGTGGGTCATCCCAAAAGTAATGTCTTAAATCACAGAAAAACTTTTTCTTCTGTTGGTATGTGAAACTAGGTCGTATAAATTTAGCAACAATGTAATTGGCATAATCAGCATACCATGGAGCAGTACGAGAAGCATTTATGATAGCTAATTGTTCATTAGGAAAGCTATCATCTATAGGTAGTAGGTCATTAAGAACATTCTCTAACCTAGACAAGTTGTCTGCGACGGGGTTCTCAGCTCCCTTTCTATCAATAATATGCAAATCAAATTCTTGTAGTAGAAGAACCCATCTAATAAGTCTAGGTTTAGCATCTTTCTTTTCCATAAGATATTTAATAGCAGCATGGTCAGTGTGAACAGTTACTTTAGAATCAACAATATAAGGTCTGAACTTATCACAAGCAAACACAACTGCTAAAAATTCCTTTTCAGTAGTAGCATAATTTCTCTGGGCACCGTCTAGAGTTTTACTAGCATATTGGATAACATTTAATTTCTTATCAACTCTTTGTCCTAGATCATCACCTACAGCATAATCACTAGCATCACACATAATTTCAAAGGGTAAATTCCAATCAGGAGGCTGAACAATAGGTGCAGAAATCAAGGCTTTCTTAAGTATTTCAAGTGCTTCTACACAATCATCATCAAAGACAAAAGGAACATCTTTTTGTAAAAGATTAGTCAAAGGCTGGAAATTTTTGAGAAGTCTTTAATGAACCTCCTATAAAAACCGGCATGACCAAGGAAACTTCTTATACCTTTAATGTCTTTAGGACACGACATCTTTTCAATAACATCAACTTTAGCTTTATCAACTTCAATACCTCTTTCAGAAATTTTATGCCCCAAGACAATACCTTCATTAACCATAAGGTGACACTTCTCCCAATTCAAGACAAGATTAGTTTCTTCACGTCTCTGCAAAACTCGGTCAAGGTTGCTTAAGCAATCATCAAAAGAAGTTCCATATACAGAAAAATCATCCATGAATACCTCAACAATCTTTTCACAAAAGTCAGAGAATATAGAAGTCATACATCTTTGAAAGGTAGCAGGTGCATTACATAAACCAAAAGACATATGTCTATAAGCAAAGGTACCAAAAGGACAAGTAAAAGTGGTCTTTTCCTGATCCTCTTTTGACAAAGGTATTTGAGAGAAACCAGAATAACCATCTAGAAAGCAAAAATGTGCATGTTTGGATAATCTTTCTAGCATTTGATCAATAAAAGGTAAAGGGTAATGATCCTTTTTAGTAGCTTTGTTTAGTTTGCGGAAATTGATTGCCATTCTATAACCTGTAACAATTCTTTGTGGGATCAATTCATCTTTATCATTAGGAACAACAGTAATACCTCCCTTCTTAGGGACACAATGGACATGACTTACCCACTAACTATCAGCAACATGATAAATTATATCTGCCTCCAGGAGCTTTAGTATTTCTTTTCTTGCCACTTCTTTCATCTTAGGATTTAACCGTCGTTGGTGATCAACAACCGGTTTAGCGTCCTTCTCCAATTTTATTTTGTGCTGGCATAGAGTGGGACTAATGCCCTTAAGATCATCAAGAGTATATCCAATAGTAGCACGGTGCTTCTTCAGAGTTTTCAATAATTTCTCTTCTTCCTGCTCTGAAAGGTTAGCACTAATAATAACATGATATATCTTCTTTTCATCAAGATAAGCATATTTAAGAGTATCGGGTAATGTTTTAAGCTCAAACATGGGGTCACTCTTGGGTGGAGGAGGATCCCCTAGAATTTCAACAGGCAAGTTGTGCTTCAAAATAGGTCCCTGTTTAAAGAATACTTCATCTATTTCCCTTCTTTCATTCATAAACATAACATTTTCATGATCTAGCAAATATTGTTCTAAAGGATCATTAGGAGGCACGGCAATAGAAGCAAGACCAATAATTTCATCTTTACTAGGAAATTCTTTATCATGGGGTTGTCTACGAAATTTAGCAAAATTAAAATCATGAGACATATCCCCTAAACCAACAGAAACAATATCCTTTTTGCAATCTATCTTAGCACTAACAGTATTCAAGAAGGGTCTACCAAATATAATGGGACAAAAGTCATCTTGTGGGGAACCAAGAACAAGAAAATTAGCAGTATATTTAACTTTCCCACACAAGACTTCAACATCTCTAACAATCCCAACCGGTGAAATAGTATCTCTATTGGCAAGCTTAATTGTAACATCAATACCTTCTAACTCAGCAAGTGCAATAGCATGCATAATTTCTTCATATAAAGAATGAGGTATTGCACTCGCACTAGCCCCATATCACATAAGCCATGATAGCAATGATCTCCTATTTTAACAGAAATAACAGACATGCCTACAACAGGTCTATGTTTATTTTTAGTATCGGGTCTAGCAATTCTAGCAGCTTCATCACAAAAGCATGCCCATCAATATTATCGGACAAGAGATCTTTAACAATAGCAATACTAGGTTCAACTTTAATTTGCTCAAAGGGTGTAGGTGTTCTAGTATTATTCTTATGAACCACAGTTGAAGCTTTAGCATGATCCTTTTGAAGGAAATATGCCCTAGAGGCAATAATAAAGTTGTTATTTATATTTCCTTATATCATGATAAATGTTTATTATTCATGCTAGAATTGTATTAACCGGAAACTTAGTACATGTGTGAATACATAGACAAACAGAGTGTCACTAGTTTGCCTCTACTTGACTAGCTCGTTGAATCAATGATGGTTATGTTTCCTAACCATAGACATGAGTTGTCATTTGATTAACGGGATCACATCATTAGAGAATGATGTAATTGACTTGACCTATCCGTTAGCTTAGCACGATGATCATTTACTTTGTTGCTATTGCTTTCTCCATAACTATAAATGTTCCTATGACTATGAGATCATGCAACTCCCGAATACCGGAGGAACACATTGTGTGCTACCAAACGTCACAACGTAACTGGGTGATTATAAAGGTGCTCTAGAGGTGTCTCTGATGGTGTTTGTTGAGTTGGCATGGATCAAGATTAGGATTTGTCACTTCGATTGTCAGAGAGGTATCTCTGGGCCCTCTCGGTAATGCACATCACTATAAGCCTTGCAAGCAATGTGACTAGTGAGTTATTTACGGGATGAGGCATTATGGAACGAGTAAAGAGACTTGCCGGTAATGAGATTGAACTAGGTATTGAGATATCGACGATCGAATCTCGGGCAAGTAACATACCGATGACAAAGGGAACAATGTATGTTGTTATGCGGTTTGACCGATAAAGATTTTCGTAGAATATGTAGGAACCAATATGAGCATCTAGGTTCCGCTATTGGTTACTAACCGGAGACGTGTCTCGGTCATGTCTACATAGTTCTTGAACCCGTAGGGTCCGCACGCTTAAAGTTCTGTGACGATCGGTATTATGAGTTTTTGTGTTTTGATGTACCGAAGGTAGTTCGGAGTCCCGGATATGATCACGGACATGATGAAGAGTCTCGAAATGGTCGAGACGTAAAGATCGATATATTGGACGACTATGTTCGGACATCGGAAGTGTTTCGGGAGGTTTTGGACATATACCGGAGTACCGGGGGGTTACCGGAACCCCCCGGGGAGTATATTGGGCCTAATGGACCTTAGTGGGAGAAGAGGAGGGGCGGCCAGGGCAGCTGCGCGCCCCCTCCCCCTCTAGTCCGAATTGGACAAGGAGGGGGCGGCGCCTGTCGTGGATCTAAGACTGACAGTAGAATGGGGGGTAGGTATGAGGAGGCAAGATCCTAGCTATGGTGAAGTTGTACACACGAGTTTTACGAGTTCAGACCCTTCGCGGAGGAAGTAACAGCCCTATGTCTCGGTGCCCGGAGGCGGTCGACTGGATTATGTACGTGTGTGTTTACAGGGGGTGCGAACCCTTGTGCTAGTGGAGGGGGTGGCTTATATAGAGTGCGCCAGGACCCCAGCCAGCCCACGTTACAAGGGGTTTAAGGTACATCAAGAGGGGGGCATTACTGGTAATGCTAGCAATTAAGTGACAGAAATTCTTATTAAGTCTATGGAGTAAACGTCCGACCGTTGTCGTGCAGAGTGACTTTAGGTCTTCTGTCTATCGAGTGATAATTGTTGTGGTCGAGTGACTTTGAATCTTCCGAGTGGATGATGCTATCCTTTGAATGCTTCTGGTTTTAAGATGGTGTCCTAGGGGAGCGTGTCTAGGTCAGGCCTATGACCCTACCCTAGGTACATAGCTTCATCATTAGCCCCCGAATGGTTCAGGGTTTGAGTGGAGAAGGTGTTGAGGACACCTCCGATTCAATTTTCGCGCTTCAGAAGCGTCTTATTGGAACCAAATGAGCAATCATGATGACTTCAACTTCTTTTTTAGTCGCCTTGATCTATTCTTGGTTCTTCCGAGTGAGCTTTTACTGCGATGCTTCGAGTACTGATATGGGAAAAAACTTACGTCTGACAGGTTGCTCTGCTAGTCGTGGATATTGTGGGATTCGAATTTTGGGGAAGCGCGCGGGCTGGAGGAGGCCGCAGTAATCGGGCAGGATTAGGCAGGGCCGCCTTGATCACCGCGCCACCTTTTTCGCCATGTATCTCGCGCGCGACTGTTGTGGGATTTGACAGGATCGTCCGGACCCACAGGTCAGCCACTCGGAAACGGCCTCATATAAGGTGTCGGATTGGTTTTTTTTTGCATAGTACGTTCCCATTCTTCTTCTTCCTCCCCCGCTTTCTCCACCATATCCACCTCTGCTCCTGGCGCCACTGCTCCGTTCGAGCTTCGCCCGCGACAATGGGGAAGGAGAAGACGGTGGCTTTGGAGCGCGCGCAGAAGGCGACGGCGAAGGCGAAGGGGAAGAAGTCCAGCCGGGGCGGATCTTCGTCGAGGTCCGGCCTGCCGCGCGGCTGGATCCAGGGCGACTGGATTCGGTCGACGATTCATCAAGACGACATCGACGACCTGGTCGAGGGGGGACTGATTCCCCACGAATCTGCACGGCTCTAGGAGGGCGAGACCGAACCGCATCCGCGGGAGGGTGAGTGCGTTCTCCTCGCCACCCATGTTGATCACGGATTTTCTTTGCCTCCCCATCCTTTTTTCCGAGGATTCTTGAACTTCTTTCGAGCACAACTCCACCACTTTTCTCCCAACACCATCGTGTACCTCGCTGCCTACGTGTCCATGTGCGAGAACTTCTTAGGTTGTAGGGCACACTGGGGCCTTTTCAAGCACATTTTCACGTGTCGTTCCCAGTCGGTCAAGAAGGCCAACCCGAGTGATGAGAGGACGCACGTGATCCAGCTGTGCGGGGGTCTTGGGATTCAAATGAGAGGTAAAAGCACTTTCCCAGCCATGATCCTTCCTGAGTCAGTCCGAGGATGGCAGTTGACCTGGTTCTATTGCAAAGACCAGCCGACTCCAGGTCAGTCAACCGGACTTCCTCCCTTCTCCATGGCTCGGGTCAAGAAGTCCTCCGCCTTGAAAGTGATCCCAGAGGAGAAAGCGCAGGTGGAGGTGTTGGTCGAGTGGGTGGTCCAACTCGTCCGTGATGGCGTGACTGGTATGGATCTGTTGGAGGTCTTCCTTAAGCGACGCATTCAGCCGCTTCAAGCCCGTGACCATCCGATGTGCATGTATTCGGGTATTGAGGATTCCACTCAGATCCACCCAGAAGAGGTTGACGAGGACACGGTGGAGAAGTGGCTGAGAGGTATGACTAGCAACAAATATAACCCCAGGGGGTCTAGGAGAGTCCCTCCATTCGACAACTCGCGCCAACCAGACAAGGTCCAACTCTGAACTGCCGAGTGTTCTCTTGATTTGCATGTGACTGCTTGTTGTCAACCGACTGATTTCTGCTTCACTTGTTGTCTTTTAGGCCCTTACTGAGATGTACTCGATGCCCAACGGAGAGCACGAGCAGGATCCGGAGGGGGAGGCGGACGGAGGCGAGAGCGGCGAGTGGCAATCTGATGAAGAGGAGGACGAGGAGAGCGATGACCCGAGTGATGAAGAAGAGGTCGACTCACCTCCCCGCAGGGAAAACGATCCAAGCAGGCTCACGACCCAGCAAGCATCCATGACAAAGCGACCGTACCAACTGGACAGTCGTCGAAGCGCCCTCGGACGTCTTCTCCACTGCCGACTGAGAGGACACCAAAGCAACCGAAAGCTGCACCGTCTCCAGCGCCGACTGAAAAGGCATCGAAACAACTGAAAGTTGCGTCGTCAAAACCGCCGAAGGCCTTGCCCAAGATCAAAGTGGCCATTCCTACTGTTTCCGGGTAATAATCAGACCTGATTTCTTGGTTTAGTATGAGTCGAATTTTGGTCGACCCACCATGATAGGCATGACCGACTGAATCTTGAAATTTGCAGTGCTGCTACCTCTGGGACTTCCACCCACAAGTATGAAGATGAAGAAATGGATGACGCAGTCACTTCCAACCCGAGTATAACTTCTCGTAATCCTGTCTTCAGTTACTCAGTCGATTGAATTCTGACGATTAATCTGGAGTCGACTGATCTTTTTGCAGCTCCTCCCAATGTCATTGAGCTTCCAGATGACGACAAGGACGTGCCACTGAGGGCCAGGAGGAACAAAAAGGCATAAGTTGGCAAGACATCCCAATCGGTGCTGGCGGCAGAGCCAGCGGTTCAACGGCCTGAAGATGTGACTCGGGCTTCTGTTACTTTTGCTGATCCAGTATCGAGTGAACGCCCCACATCGTCGACTGTGCCAGTGCTTGCTTCCATCATCCAGCTTCATGCCTCGGAACTTCCAGCTGCTGCGTCTGGACCGTCAGTCACATTCTTCACTACTCATCATGTTCCGGAGAGCCAGGTGGACGCTGCTGCAGAAGCCATTCACCAAGCTGGCCTAATGATGGAGCGAGTGAAGGTGGTGCACGAAAATAGTCAGGCTGCTTACGCCGCCAGCGCGGCCCTTTGAGCCAATGTCCAGGTAAGTTGGCTTCTGACTGAACTTGTTATGTTAGGATATGCTCCCTGAAAACTTTTCTCCGTGCAATCTCTTGTTATTCTGCACTTCGCATCTGCGCACCCAGTGGGTGTTTGGCATCTTTGTTGTTTTCACTCTTCTACTCGGTCTGGGCGGACCATGTCGAGCGGAATCTGAACCAGTGGGAGCACGCTAAGTGCACCCACTGGGTGTAGTCCCCGAGACCGCAGTCGACTGCTGGCAGTCGGTTGGGGTCTGAGTATCTCTTTCTCTCTTTCTTTTCTTCTTTCACTTGGTCTAGGCGGACCATGTCGAGTGGAATCTGAATCAGTGGGGGCACAATAAGTGCACCCATTGGGTGTAGTCCCCGAGACTACTGTAGAATGTTTGATTCTGCAGTAGTCTTAAAGTTTTATTCACTCGGAAGTAAATAATCTTTGATCTTCGAGTACATGTCTTTTGCTCATTGTAGAAATCCTGTGCACTTATCTCCAAGTTCACTGAATTCAAGGAAAAACAGAGAAAACTCAACCTTGACTTGGAGCTGGCCCATTAGAACTTGAAAAAGGCTAAAGATGAAGTGGTTGGTACGGAAGGTAACGACTTGTCGACTGTTTATTTTGACTTTCGTTATTTCTTCGTTCTTCTGTCTGACCCAAGTGTATATCTTGTAGAGAAAATGAGGCTGGCTCTGGCGAAGAAGGACCTCGATCTTGCAGCTGCGCAAAAGGAGACTCAGGAGAAGACTACACTTGCTGACAAAAGGCTGGCTTCGGTCGGCGCGTTAGAGGAAGAAATCACCAAGCTGAAGACGTCTCTTACCGAGTCCAACCGAGAGGCGACTCATCTAAAGAAGGATAAGGTGACTCTGAACGAGCAACTGGAAAGCATGTCTCGTAGGAGAAACGACCTGGAAGCTTATCTGAAAGCACTCGCCAAGAAGCTCTTCCTTATGCTCGAAGGTACTTTTCTTTATCCGACTGATTCACTGTTTGCAAGTCATCATGAATTGGTCGACTCACTAACTCCTTGAATCTGCAGAATTCTGCCAAAACTTTGAAGAAGAAACCGGACTGATCGAGATAGGCTTGGACCCTATCCTTTCTCCATTCGGCGATGAGGCTGCCATGAACGTGCTCTGACTGGAATCTCGTGTTGCCAGCGTTACAAGCTATCTTGCTCGCCTGAAGGTGGCGGTGTCGCGCATTGATACATCACTCTGGCCAAGGGCAACGTTTCAAAATGACCTCGAGTCTCTGATCACTCGACTCAATGAGGTTCCTGGTCGAGTGAGGGAATGGAAGAAGTCTTCTGCCCGATGTGGTGCTGATGTGGCTCTGTCACTGGTTATGGTCCACTGCAAAGAAGCTCGAGAAGAGAAGCTGGCGGCGATCAAGGTTGCCAACACCAAAAGGCATGACTTCCAATCCTTCATGGAAACCTTCATTGCTGCTGCCACTCGGATCGCTGACGGAATTGATCTGGACGAGTTCGTCGAGCCTGCAAGCCCTCCTCCTACGGAGTGAACAAACTTCATATCTCGCCTTAAATTTGCCTCGGAATGCCGAGTGATTTTGTAACCGTTAAGCTCCTTCGGGCTTGATGCCCGAGTACTTTTATCTTTGTTCTGGAACTTTAGCATTTATCTGAACTTGGTTTATCTTCTGAATGTGCTTGCGTTTGCCTTCGAGTGGAACTTGTTCTTCACTCGGAATATTCTTTGTACTTGAGATGCAGTTCTGAGGAGGATGTCCCAGTCGACCTGCACTTCGTCGTCCTTGCGGATGAGGATGGAGCGCACATTGTATTTGTGGCGCAGTCCGAGGAGAAGGTTGCAGTCGACCTGCACCTCATCGTCCTTGCGGATGGGGATGGAGCACACATTGCATTTGTGGCGCAGCTCCGAAGAGAAGGTTGCAGTCGACCTGCACCTCATCGTCCTTGCGGATGGGGATGGAGCGCACATTGTATTTGTGGCGCAGCTCCGAAGAGAAGGTTCCAGTAGACCTGCACCTCATCGTCCTTGCGGATGGGGATGTGTTTCAAACTTAGGCGAGTACTGGACTACAGCTAAGCCCCCGAGTGTGAGGGTTGCTCATCACTCGGTAGGATTTTCTAAACTTAGGCGAGTACTGGACTGCAGCTAAGCATCTGAGTGAGAGGGTTGCTCATCACTCGTTAGGATTTTCTAAACTTAGGCGAGTACTGGGCTGCAGCTAAGCCTCTGAGTGAGAGGGTTGCTCACCACTCGGTAGGATTTTTTAAACTTAGGCGAGTACTAGACTGCAGCTAAGCATCTGAGTGAGAGGGTTGCTCACCACTCGGTAGGATTTTTTAAACTTAGACGAGTACTGGACTGCAACTAAGCCCCTGAGTGAGAGGTTTGCTCAACACTCGGTAGGATTTTTTAAACTTAGGCGAGTACTGGACTGTAGCTAAGCCTCTGAGTGAGAGGGTTGCTCACTACTTAGTAGGATTTTTCAAACTTAGGCGAGTACTGGACTGCAGCTAAGCCCCTGAGTGAGAGGCTTGCTCACCCCTCGGTAGGATTTTTCAAACTTAGGCGAGTACTGGACTGCAGCTAAGCCTCTGAGTGAGAGGGTTGCTTGCCACTTAGTAGGATTTTTCAAACTTAGGCGAGTACTGGACTGCAGCTAAGCCCCCGATGAGAGGCTTGCTCACCACTCGGTAGGATTTTTCAAACTTAGGCGAAACGGATTCGCAGCTAAGCCTCCGAGTGAGAGGCTTGCTCACCACTCGGTAGGATTTTTCAAACTTAGGCGAAACGGATTCGCATCTAAGGCACCCACTGGGGTATTTAGAACATATAAAAAAGAACAACAATCATTTAAGAGACTGTAAAACTGTGTCTTTGATAATCAAACTAAAGGGTATTTCTTATTACATCTCAACAGTCTGAATGCTTAAGTGTAAAAGGGGCGGAGCAGATCCGCACTCCAAGCGCGTGGCACGTCTTTCTTGTGCTCGACGTTGTATAAGTGGTATGCTCCGTTGTGGAGCACTCTGGTGATAATGAAGGGGCCTTCCCAAGTAGGAGCGAGCTTGTGTGGTTTCTGCTGATCCACTCGAAGAACCAAGTCTCCTTCTTGAAATGCTTGACCCCTCATGTTTCTGGCGTGGAATCGACGCAGGTCTTGCTGATAAATGGTCGTCTGGATCAGGGCCATCTCTCTTTCCTCTTCCAGGAGATCAACTACATCTTGCCGAGTTTGTTCTGCTTCATCTTCTGAGAAAAGCTCGACTTTGGGTGCGTTGTGAAGCAAGTCACTCGGAAGAACGACTTCAGCTCCATAAACCAAGAAGAATGGGGTTCGGCCAGTCGACCGATTAGGAGTTGTCCTCAAGCCCCAAAGCACTGACGGAAGTTCATCGACCCAGGCGCCTGCCGCGTGCTTGAGATCACGCATCAGTTGGGGTTTCAGTCCTTTGAGAATCAATCTATTTGCTCTTTCAGCTTGTCCATTCGACTGGGGATGGGCGACTGAAGCGTAGTCGACCCAAGTGCCTTGGGAAGCGCAGAAGGCTCTGAACTCATCAGAATCGAAGTTTGACCCATTGTTAGTGATGATGCTGTGCGGAACACCATATCTGAATGTTAACTCTCTGATGAAACTGACTGCAGTACTGGCTTCAAGACTTTTGATGGGTTTGGCTTCAATCCATTTGGTGAACTTGTCGACTGCCACGAGTACATGAGTGAAGCCGCTCCTACCCGTTCTCAGAGGTCCCACCATGTCCAAACCCCAAACAGCGAAGGGCCAGACGAGTGGAATGGTCTTCAGGGCTGACGCAGGCTTGTGAGACATGTTGGAGTAAAACTGGCAACCTTCACATTTGTCGACTATTTCTTGTGCCATCTCATTTGCCCGTGGCCAATAAAATCCTGCTCGGTATGCTTTGGCCACAATGGTCCGAGAGGATGCATGGTGACCACAGGTCCCCGAGTGGATGTCATTGAGGATCACTCGACCTTCCTTTGGTGTTATGCATTTCAGGCTGACTCCAATTACAATTTCTCTGAACAGCTGCCCTCTTATCACAGTAAAAGCTTTGGATCGGCGGACGATCTGTCGGGCCTCTTCTTCGTCCTCTGGGAGTTCCTTCCTAAGGATGTACGCGATGTACGACACTGTCCAGTCGAGAGTGATGACCAAAACCTCCATGATCAAGTCGACCACGGCCGGGACTTCGACTTCAGTCGGATCAGCGACGCTCTTTGGTTGCGGGGGCTCTTCAGTGAAAGGATCTTCCTAGACTGAAGGTGTATGAATATGTTCCAAAAACACATTACTGGGAATGGCTTCCCTCTTGGAACCTATCTTCGCCAAATCATCCGCTGCTTGATTTTTCAGTCGGGGTATGTGATGGAGTTCTAAACCCTCAAACTTCTTCTCTAACTTCCTCACTGCATTGCAGTAGCCAGTCATAGTCGGGCTTCTGACGTCCCACTCTTTCATCACTTGATTCACCACCAAATCTGAGTCACCGTAGACCATGAGGCGACGGACGCTGAGTGAAATGGCCATACGCAACCCGTACAAAAGTGCCTCATATTCAGCTTCGTTGTTGGAGGAATCGAAATGAATTTGGAGAACATAGCGGAGCTTGTCACCCCGGGGGGATACCAATACTATCCCAGCACCAGAACCATTCAGCATCTTAGATCCATCAAAGAACATGGTCCAATGGTCCGAGTGAATCTGAGTCGGCTGTTGCTGTTTGATCCACTCGGCGAGGAAATCCGCTATTGCCTGGGACTTGATAGCTTTCTTTGCCTCAAACTTGATATCCAAGGGAAGGAGTTAAATCGTCCATTTTGCCACTCGACCAGTTGCATCTCTGTTGTTCAGAATTTCTGACAATGGTGCGTCGCTGACGACTGTAATGGAGTGATCAGAGAAATAATGTGCAACCTTCTTCGTGGTCATGTAAATCCCATAAACAAGCTTCTGATAATGTGGATATATTTGCTTGGATGGAGTTAAAACTTCAGGAACTTAGTATATTGGGCACTAAACTTTATAGGCTTTTCCTTCTTCTTCCCGCTCGACCGTGAGTACTGTACTGACAACTTGTCCAGTGGCTGCAATGAAAAGCAGTAAAAGCTCTTTGCTGATTGGGGCAGCAAGCACCGGCTGGGTGGAAAGCAGGGCTTTGAGATCTGCAAACGCTGCATCAGCTTCAGGAGTCCACTCGAACTTGTCAGATTTCTTCATCGGTCGGTAAAGAGGCAATGTCTTTTCACCGAGGCGAGAAATGAATCTACTCAAGGTGGCCAAACAACCAGTAAGCTTCTGGACATCATGCACGCGCACAGGGCGCTTCATCCGGAGTATGGCACCAACTTTCTCTGGGTTCGCGTCGATCCCTCGTTCGGAAACAAGGAAGCCGAGTAACTTTCCGCCAGGAACTCCGAATGTGCACTTTGATGGGTTAAGCTTGATATCATATCTTCTCAGGTTGGCAAAGGTTTCAGCAAGGTCAGTCAGTAGGTCGGAACCTTTACGCGACTTGACCACAATGTCATCCATGTATGCTTTCACATTCCGACTGATTTGAGTGAGCAGACACTTCTGAATCATCCTCATGAATGTGGCCCCAGCGTTCTTGAGACCGAATGGCATGATTACATAACAAAAGCACCCGAATGGAGTGATGAAAGCTGTTTTTATCTCGTCGGGTCCATACAGTCGGATATGATGGTACCCGGAATAGGCGTCTAGCAAAGACAAACGCTCACACCCTGCAGTTGAATTGACAATTTGGTCAATGCGGGGGAGAGGAAAATGATCTTTCGGGCAGGCCCGATTGATATGCTTGAAGTCAATGCACATGCGAAGTGAGTCGTCCTTCTTGGGGACCATAACAACATTGGCGAGCCACTCGGAGAGGTAAATCTCTCGGATGAACTCAGCTGCCAGGAGCCGAGCCACTTCCTCACCAATTGCCTTTCTCTTTTGTACGGCGAACTGTCGGAGATGTTCCTTGACTGGTTTTACTTTCGGGTCGACTCGCAAACGATGCTCAGCCAGTCCCCTGGGTACACCCGGCATGTCAGAAGGTTTCCATGCAAAGATTTCCCAGTTCTCACGGAGGAACTGGATGAGCGCTTCTTCCTATTTGCTATCGAGTGAAGTTGAGATATGAGTAGGAGCAGCATTAGGATCGGTCGGGTGAATATGAATCGGCTTGGTTTCACCGGACAACTGAAATGCAGAATCAGTGGCAGGCTTCTTGGAGCGCAGCAAATCACTCGGATCTGCATTTTTCTGGTATTCTTGCATTTCAACTGCTGCCATTTGTGCATCAGTGATTTTGAGCCCTTCTGGAAGCACTCTTCTGCTTTCTGCTGATTGCCAGTGATAGTGATCACTCCTCTGGGACCATGCATTTTCAATTTGAGGTACACGCAACACGGTCGAGCCATGAAACGTGCATAGGCAGGCCTACCCACAATGGCATGATAAGCACTCTTGAAATCCACTACTTCGAATGTCAACTTTTCTTTGCGGTAATTCTTGGAATCACCGAAAAACACATCAAGGGCGATTTGGCCGAGTGATTCAGCCTTCTTGCCAGGTATAACGCCATGGAAACTCATATTACCTTCGCTGAGCTTGGACATCGGAATCCCCATTCCCTTCAAGGTTTCAGCATAAAGGATATTCAGGCCGCTACCACCATCCATCAGCACTTTAGTCAGTCGAGTGCCTTCAACAACTGGGTCGACCACCAACGCTTGCCTCCCAGGGGTGGCTATACGTGCTGGATGGTCAGACTGGTCGAATGTGATGGCAGTCTGGGACCACTTCAAATAACTTGGTGTTGTCTGAGCAACCATGTGTCACTTCTCTGCTGATAACTTTCAATCGACTTTTTCTCTCAACATCAGCAAAAATCATCAGAGTGGATTTGACATTGGGAAAACCATCATCATCCTCTTCCTTATCCTCATCCTTGTCCAACTCCTTTTCCTTCTCCTTGGGTTGTTTCTCTCGGAACTACTGGATCAGGAGTCGACACTACCGAGTGGTGTGCTTGGGATAAATCAGATTACCCTCTTCATCTTTCTTGGTGTGAATGTTACATGGCAAATCGAACACATCATTTCCGTCTTGATCTTTCACTTTCTTGGGATTCCAGGGCCCTTTGGACTTCCCCTTGAACTTTCCTTGAGCCACAACTAAAGCCTCACCAAGAGCAACTGGATCGGCCTTACGCTTCTGTTTCCGATTGGAAGTACCTCCACCGGTGTCCTGGGCGATTGTTTTGTGTTTGCCACCCCGGAGTCGGTCTTCCTCTTCGCCGTTAGCGTATTTGGCGGCAATCTACATCATCCGAGTCAGGGACATAGCTCCCATCCGACCGAATTTCAGATTCAACTCCCGACACTTGACGCCTTCCTTGAAGGCACAAACTGCTTGGTGATGTGACACATTCTCCACTGTATGGTGTAACGTGATCCATCTTTGGATATAGTCTCTCAGGGTTTCATTCGGTTTTTGTACACAACTCTGCAATTCATTCAACCTCGCTGGTCGCTTGCAAGTACCTTCAAAAGTCCTAACAAACACTCGAGCGAGTTCCTCTCAACTGAATATATTGTCGGGTGCCAACTGGTTCAGCCATGCCCTGGCCGAGCCTTCCAACATCAGAGGAAGGTGCTTCATGGCGACGTCATCATTGCCACAACCAATCTGTACAGCTACTCGGTAGTCTTCAAGCCATGTGTCAGGCTTAGACTCACCCATAAATTTGCTGACTCCAGTCGCCAACCTGAAATTGGGAGGAATCACTGCAGCCCTGATGGCTCTGCTGAAACACTTGGGACCTGAAACATGCACTCTACTGCTAGTCGGATAATCTCTGTCATGGCCTTCTCTATGTGCTCTATTCCTGTCAACCAGACCTTGAACGAGAATAGATCTCGCATCGAAGCCTGGCTCCCTTGGGTCGACTGGTATTCTTCGCTCGCCGCTGTGAGGGCGTTCGTCATCATGCCAACGAGGCACATATGACCCACTCCTCGGAGGAGGCGTGGGCACTCGACGTCGGTCATCGCGGCCGAGGTGGTGATCATATTACTCATGGTTTCTGTACTGATCTTGCCTGTGACCATGTCCTTCATGCCGCGGGGGCGATCTTGGGTTGTGGGCCGACTGTACTGTATCTGCTACCACAGACCTGCTATGAATCCTATTCCGCGACTGAAACACTACTGTGTTCTGTTCTCCGGCTGCTCGGAGCAAGGCCCAGATCTGCATCAAACCCCTGCCTGCCTCAGATTGGGAAGGCTGGATTGACTCTGCTATTTGAGCTGCGGCTGTGAGATTTTGAATCGGAGTGCGGTATACCTGAGTTTGAGGCGGAATAAGCTGTCGTCGACTGGATTCAGGGATCCACTGCCGAGCACGCTCGTCGAGTGCATGCTGCAGGTTCTCCAGTCGAGTGCGCTCAGCCAAGTTGTCCAGGCGCGCTTCCTCCAAGGCCCGGGCCTTGGGAGTTTCTCCAACGATAGGAGTGTGAAGTGCATCCATGTTGCGGCGGCGAAGCTCTTCCCTTCGTTGCGAAGAAAGGGGCTCGGGGCGGTACTCCTCATGAATGCGCGACCGATCGCCGCCGCCATCACCACCGTCGTTGCGGGGGAAGCCAAGAGGACTGGGTGGTCCCTTGACCATCAAGACTTCTGCCGTGGATTGCTGATGTCGCACTCGGATGCGATCTCGATGGAGCCAGTCGATAGGTCGAACGGGCCGTAGAGAGTTTCATCGGGCTCGATTTTCGTGACTTGAGAGGTGGCCGACTGGCGGGCCACCGCGTGTCTCACCCACCGCTAGAGCCGCGACCGACCGGAACGCTTGTGCTGGCGAGCGGCAGGGGATGAGGACGCCATAGGAACCGACCGATACTGGGTCGACGGTTGCCGGAGAAGGACGCCTCAGACGCACGCGCGAAAGTGCGTCGCCCCGCGGACGGGGAGCGCATTGACGTTGAGTGGAGCTTCCTGGAGCCAGGCGGAGTCGTCAGCGATGAACACGAGCGCGCCGAGACGGATCTCGTAGCCCTCAACCAGTCCGCCGGCGGAAACCATGATGATGAGAATCGGAAAAATCGTAACTCCACCAAAAAGTCGCTAAGACACCTGCCCCACGGTGGGCGCCAACTGTCGTGGATCTAAGACTGACAGTAGAATGGGGGTAGGTATGAGGAGGCAAGATCCTAGCTATGGCGAAGTTGTACACACGAGTTTTATGAGTTCAGACCCTTCGTGGAGGAAGTAACGGCCCTACGTATCGGTTCCCGGAGGCGGTCGACTGGATTATGTATGTGTGTGTTTACAGGGGGTGCGAACCCTTGTGCCATTGGAGGGGGGTGGCTTATAGAGTACGCTAGGACCCTAGCCAGCCTACGTTACAAGGGGTTTAAGGTACATCAAGAGGGGGGCGTTACTGGTAATGCTAGCAATTAAGTGACATAAATGCTTATTAAGTCTATGGAGTAAACGTCCGACCGTTGTCGTGCAAAGTGACTTTAGGTCTTCTGTCTGTCGAGTGATAATTGTTGTGGTCGAGTGACTTTCTTCCGAGTGGAATGCCTTGTAGTCGAGTGGATTATGCTATCCTTTGAATGCTTCTGGTTTTAAGATGGTGTCCTAGGGGAGGGTGTCTAGGTCAGGCCTATGACCCTACCGTAGGTGCATAGCTTCATCAGCGCCCCCTTTCCTTCTCTTCTTCTCCCCCTTCCTCTCCTACTCCCACTCCTACTTGGAAGGGGGGAGTCCTACTCCTGGTAGGAGTAGGACTCCTCATGGGGCGGGCCATAGGAGGCCGGTCCCCTCCCCCTCCTCCACTCCTTTATATACCGAGAGGGGGCACCCCTTGGAGACACAACAATTGATCATTGATCTTTTAGCCGTGTGCGGTGCCCCCCTCCACCATAATCCACCTTGGTCATATCGTAGCAGTGCTTAGGCGAAGCCCTGCATCGGTAGCTTCATCAACACCGTCACCACACCGTCATGCTGACGAAGCTCTTCCCGGAAGCTCTACTGGATCGTGAGTTCGCGGGATGATACGTCTCCAACGTATCTATACTTTTTGATTGCTCCATGCTATACTATCTACTGTTTTGGACATTATTGGGCTTTATTATCCACTTTTATATTATTTTTGGGACTAACCTATTAACTGTAGGCCCAACCCAGAATTGCCGTTTTTGCCTGTTTTAGGGTTTCGAAGAAAAGGAATATCAAACGGAGTCCAAACGGAATGAAACCTTCGGGAACTTGATTTTCTCACCGAATACAACTCAGGAGACTTGGACCCTACGTCAAGCCAACTAACAGGAGGCCACGAGGTAGGGGGCGCGCCTGCCCCCCCCTCCCAGGCGCGCCCTCCACCCTCATGGGCCCCCTGTTGCTCCACCGACGTACTTCTTCCTCCTATATATATCCACGTACCCCCAAACGATCAGAACAGGAGCCAAAACCCTAATTCCACCGCCGTAACTTTCTGTATCCACGAGATCCCATCTTGGGGCCTGTTCCGGAGCTTCGCCGGAGGGGGCATCGATCACGGAGGGCTTCTACATCAACACCATAGCCTCTCCGATGAAGTGTGAGTAGTTTACTTCAGACCTACGGGTCCATAGTTAGTAGCTAGATGGCTTCTTCTCTCTTTTTGGATCTCAATACAATGTTCTCCCCCTCTCTTGTGGAGATCTATTCGATGTAATTTTCTTTTTGTGATGTGTTTGTTGAGACCGATGAATTGTGGGTTTATGATCAAGTCTATCTATGAATAATATTTGAATCTTCTCTGAATTCTTTTATGTATGATTGGTTATCTTTGCAAGTCTCTTCCAATTATCAGTTTGGTTTGGCCTACTCGATAGACCTTTCTTGCAATGGGAGAAGTGCTTAGCTTTGGGTTCAATCTTGCGGTGTCCTTTCCCGGTGACAGTAAGGGCAGCAAGGCACGTATTGTATTGTTGCCATCGAGGATAACAAGATGGGGTTTTCTTCATATTGCATGAGTCTATCCCTCTACATCATGTCATCTTGCTTAAGGCGTTACTCTGTTTTTAACTTAATACTCTAGATGCATGCTGGAGAGCGGTCAATGAGTGGAGTAATAGTAGTAGATGCAGGAAGGAGTCGGTCTACTTGTCTCGGACGTGATGCCTATATACATGATCATACCTAGATATTCTCATAACTATGCTCAGTTCTGTCAATTGCTCAACAGTAATTTGGTCGCCCACCGTAGAATACTTATGCTCTCAAGAGAAGCCACTAGTGAAACCTATGGCCCCCGGGTCTATCTTTATCATATTAATCTCCTACTACTTAGTTATTTACTTTGCTATTTACTTTGCCTTTATTTTACTTTGCATCTTTATCATAAAAATACCAAAAATATTATCTTATCATATCTATCAGATCTCACTCTCGTAAGTGGCCCTATAGGGATTGACAACCCCTATTTGCGTTGGTTGCGAGGATTTATTTGTTTTTTGCAGGTACGAGGGACTCGCGCGTAGCCTCCTACTCGATCGATACCTTGGTTCTCAAAAACTGAGGAAAATACTTACGCTACTTTGCTGCATCATCCCTTCCTCTTCGGGGAAAACCAACGCAGTGCTAAAAGAGGTAGCAAGAAGGATTTCTGGCACCGTTGCCGGGGAGGTCTACGCAAAAGTCAACATACCAAGTACCCATCACATACCCTTATCTCCCGCATTACATTATTTGCCATTTGCCTCTCGTTTTCCTCTCCCCCCAATTCACCCTTGTCATTTTATTCGCCCTCTCTCTCTCTATCCCCCTCTCTTTCTCTATTTGTCCCTTTTTGTCCGCTTGCTTTTTGTTTGCTTGTGTGTTAGTTTGCTTGCTTGTCGTTATGGCTAGTCCCTTATCTTCTCCGTTGTCTCCCGAGAATGAAATTCTGAATTTTAAGCAAAGGGAGGGTGAAAATCTAAAAGATGCTTTGTATAGAATTTGCAATGCTCAAAATAAATCTGCTAGGAAGCAATCTACTACCATTCTCCTTTGCAATTTTTATGTAGGCATTACTCCTTGGCACCGTTATGTTCTTGATACTATTACCGGAGGGAATTTTTTGGGTAGCCATACTTTTGATTCTTATAATGCTATGTTAGATTTATTTGGCTCCCCCCCTCTTTTGGTTAATGGAACTATATTAACTTTGGAGCATGTAATGCAAAGGCTTGAAATTATTGAAAATAAGGTTGCTACCGTAGAGTTAATTGAAAATTTGGATAAAAAGATCCACATCCGAATCTCTCAATATGGATCTAAAGTAGGAGTTACTTTGAAAGATATTAAAGAAAAGGAACCATAGTTAATGAGAAAATAAATCACGATTCCGTTAGGATCGATAAACTTGAGAATATTATTACCAATTTGGGAACCGCTTTTTCTTCCATAAAGAATACGCCAAGTTCCTCCACTAATGTTGCCAAGCTTATGTATGTTCCTAAAAATAAGGGTGAATCATCTAGTAAGGAAAATGCGGATCTTAGATCTATACGTGTTCATCCCAATCTTTTTGCTATCATTAAGGAACCATTTGTTACAAATGAATTTTTCGATCTTGTGCCTAAAAGTTTGACAATTAATAAAAATAAAGAAACTCCTAAAGATGGTAGATGCCTCATTGAAGAATTGCCTACCAAAGATGGCAATACCTAGATCTATTCTTGCTTGTTATGCCTAGCTAGGGGCGTTAAACGATAGCGCTTGTTGGGAGGCAACCCAATTTTATTTTTATTCCTTACTTTTTGCTCCTGATTAGTAATAAATAAATTATTTAGACTCTGTTTTGGTTGTGTTTTTTGTGTTTAATTAGTGTTTGTGCCAAGTAGAACCGTTGGGAAGACTTGGGGAAAGTCTTATTGAACTTGCTGTAAAAAACAGAAACTTTAGCACTCACGAGAACTGATGTCATTTTTATTTGGAAAGTTCTATTTAGTTAATTCTTTTTGAAGATGATTAATAGATAAATTCCTCACGTCCAGAAATTTATTTTAGAATTTTTGGGGTTCCAGATCTTGCGCTAGCTACGGATTACTACAGACTGTTCTGTTTTTGACAGATTCTGTTTTGCTTGTGTTGTTTGCTTATTTTGATGAATCTATGGCTAGTAAATTAGTTTATAAATCATAGAGAAGTTGGAATACAGTAGGTATAACACCCATATAAATAAATAATGATTTCATTACAGTACGTTGAAGTGGTCTTTTGTTTTCTTTCGCTAACGGAGCTCATGAGATTTTCTACTTTAAGTTTTGTGTTGTGAAGTTTTCAAGTTTTGGGTAAAGATTTGATGGATTAGGGAACAAGGAGTGGAAAGAGCCTAAGCTTGGGGATTCCCATGGCACCCCCAAAATAATCTAAGGACACCTAAAAGCCAAAGCTTGGGGATGCCCCGGAAGGCATCCCCTCTTTCGTCTACTTCTATCGGTAACTTTACTTGGAGCTATATTTTTATTTACCACATGATATGTGTTTTGCTTGGAGCGTCTTGTATGATTTTAGTCTTTGCTTATTAGTTTACCACAATCATCCTTGCTGTACACATCTTTTGAGAGAGCCATACATGATTTGGAATTTGTTAGAATACTCTATGTGCTTCGCTTATATCTTTTGAGTTATATAATTTTGCTCTAGTGCTTCACTTATATCTTTTAGAGCACGGTGGTGGATTTGTTTTATAGAAACTATTGATCTCTCATGCTTCATTTAGATTATTTTGGGAGTCTTAATAGTATGGTAATTTTCTTAAAATCCTAATATGCTTGGTATGCAAGATTAATAATAAAACTCTCTTATGAGTGTGTTGAATACTATGAGAAGTTTGATACTTGATAATTGTTTTGAGATATGGAGATGGTGATATTAAATTCATGCTAGTTGAGTAATTGTGAATTTAAGAGATACTTGTGTTGAAGCTTGTGATTCCCGTAGCATGCACGTATGGTGAACCGTTATGTGATGAAGTCGGAGCATGATCTATTTATTGATTATCTTCCTTATGAGTGGCGGTCGGGGACGAGCGATGGTCTTTTCCTACCAATCTATCCCCCTAGGAGCATGTGCGTAATACTTTGCTTTTATAACTTGTAGATTTTTGCAATAAGTATATGAGTTCTTTATGACTAATGTTGAGTCCATGGATTATACGCACGCTCACCCTTCCACCTTTGCTAGCCTCTCTAATACCGCGCACCTTTTCGCCGGTATCATACACCCACCATATACCTTCCTCAAAATAGCCACCATACCTACCTATTATGGCATTTCCATAGCCATTCCGAGATATATTGCCATGCAACTTTCCACCGTTCCGTTTATGACACACTCCATCATTGTCATATTGCTTAGCATGATCATGTAGTTGACATAGTATTTGTGGCAAAGCCACCATTCATAATTCTTTCATACTTGTCACTCATGCATCATTACATATCCCGGTACACCGCCGGAGGCATTCATATAGAGTCATATCTTGTTCTAAGTATCGAGTTGTAATTATTGAGTTGTAAGAAAAATAAAAGTGTGATGATCATCATTATTAGAGCATTGTCCCAAGTGAGGAAAGGATGATGGAGACTATGATTCCCCCACAAGTCGGGATGAGACTCCGGACGAAAAATAAATAAAAGAGGCCAAAGAAGCCCAAATAAAAAAAGAGAAAGAAAAGAGGACATAAAAAGGAGAAAAGGCCCAAATAAATAAAAAAATGAGAGAAAAAGAGAGAAGGGACAATGTTACTATCCTTTTACCACACTTGTGCTTCAAAGTAGCACCATGATCTTCATAATAGAGAGTCTCTCATGTTATCACTTTCATATACTAGTGGGAATTTTTCATTATAGAACTTGGCTTGTATATTCCAATGATGGGCTTCCTCAAAATTTCCCTAGGTCTTCATGAGCAAGCAAGTTGGATGCACACCCACTTAGTTTCTTTTTGAGCTTTCATACACTTATAGCTCTAGTGCATCTGTTGCATGGCAATCCCTACTCACTCACATTGATATCTATTGATGGGCATCTCCATAGCCCGTTGATACGCCTAGTTGATGTGAGACAATCTTCCCCTTTTTGTCTTCTCCACAACCACCACTCTATTCCACCTATAGTGTTATATCCATGGCTCACACTCATGTATTGCGTGAAGATTGAAAAAGTTTTGAGAATGTCAAAAGTATGAAACAATTGCTTGGCTTGTCATCGGGGTCGTGCATGATTTAAATATTTTGTGTGGTGAAGATAGAGCATAGCCAGACTATATGATTTTGTAGGGATAACTTTCTTTAGCCATGTTATTTTGAGAAGACATAATTGCTTTGTTAGTATGCTTGAATTATTATTATTATCTATGTCAATATAAACTTTTGTCTTGAATCTTTTGGTTCTGAATATTCATACCACAATTAAGAATAATTACATTAAAATTATGCCAAGTAGCACTCCGCATCAAAAATTCTGTTTTTATCATTTACCTACTCAAGGACGAGCAGGAATTAAGCTTGGGGATGCTTGATACGTCTCCAACGTATCTATAATTTTTGATTGCTCCATGCTATATTATCTACTGTTTTGGACATTATTGGGCTTTATTATCCACTTTTATATTATTTTTGGAACTAACCTATTAACCGGAGGCCCAGCCCAGAATTGTTATTTTTTGCCTGTTTTAGGGTTTCGAAGAAAAGGAATATCAAACGGAGTCCAAACGGAATGAAACCTTCGGGAACGTGATTTTCTCACCGAATACAACTCAGGAGACTTGAAACCTACGTCAAGCCAACTAACAAGAGGCCACGAGGTAGGGGGCGCGCCTGCCACCCCCCCAGGCGCGCCCTCCACCCTTGTGGGCCCCTGTTGCTCCACCGACGTACTTCTTCCTCCTATATATCCATGTACCCCCAAACGATCAGAACAGGAGCCAAAACCCTAATTCCACCGCCGTAACTTTCTGTATCCATGAGATCCCATCTTGGGGCCTGTTCCGGAGCTCCGCCGGAGGGGGCATCGATCACAGAGGGCTTCTACATCAACACCATAGCCTCTCCGATGAAGTGTGAGTAGTTTAGTTCAAACCTACGGGTCCATAGTTAGTAGCTAGATGGCTTCTTCTCTCTTTTTGGATCTCAATACAATGTTCTCCCCCTCTCTTGTGGAGATCTATTCGATGTAATTTTCTTTTTGCGGTGTGTTTGTTGAGACCGATGAATTGTGGGTTTATGATCAAGTCTATCTATGAATAATATTTGAATCTTCTCTGAATTCTTTTATGTATGATTGGTTATCTTTGCAAGTCTCTTCGAATTATCAGTTTGGTTTGGCCTACTAGATTAATCTTTCTTGAAATGGGAGAAGTGCTTACCTTTGGGTTCAATCTTGCGGTGTCCTTTCCCGGTGACAGTAAGGGCAGCAAGGCACGTATTGTATTGTTTCCATCGAGGATAACAAGATGGGGTTTTCTTCATATTGCATGAGTCTATCCCTCTACATCATGTCATCTTGCTTAAGGCGTTACTCTGTTTTTAACTTAATACTCTAGATGCATATTGGATAGCGGTCGATGAGTGGAGTAATAGTAGTAGATGCAGGCAGGAGTCGGTCTACTTGTCTCGGACGTGATGCCTATATACATGATCATACCTAGATATTCTCATAACTATACTCAATTCTGTCAATTGCCCAACAGTAATTTATTCACCCACCGTAGAATACTTATGCTCTCGAGAGAAGCCACTAGTGAAACCTATGGCCCCCGGGTCTATCTTTATCAGATTAATCTCCTACTACTTAGTTATTTACTTTGCTATTTACTTTGCCTTTATTTTACTTTGCATCTTTATCATAAACATACCAAAAATATTATCTTATCATATCTATCAGATCTCACTCTCGTAAGTGGCCCTATAGGGATTGACAACCCCTATTTGCGTTGGTTGCGAGGATTTATTTATTTTGTGCAGGTACAAGGGACTCGCGCGTAGCCTCCTACTGGATTGATACCTTTGTTCTCAAAAACTGAGGGAAATACTTACGCTACTTTGCTGCATCATCCCTTCCTCTTCGGGGAAAACCAACGCAGTGCTAAAAGAGGAAGCACGGGACGTCACCGAGCTAAACGTGTGCTGAACTCGGAGGTGCCGTACGTTCGGTAGTGAGGATCGATCGATCGTGGAGACGTACGACTACATCAACCGCATTATCATAACGCTTTCGCTTACGGTCTACGAGGTTACGTAGATGACACTCTCCCCTCTCGTTGCTATGCATCACCATGATCTTGCGTGTGCGTAGGAATTTTTTTGAAATTACTACGTTCCCCAACACCTTTATTCTAGTAGGGAAAGATGGTTTCTCAATATAAGCGGTAGGAACAATAGGATCAGCATTATAAGTGATAGTCTTTTCTTCAACTTTAGTAGGTTCAACTACTTTTACTTCAATGGGAGGATGATATTTAAGCCACTTCTCCTTAGGGAGATCAACATGAGTAGCAAAGGATTCACAAAAAGAAGCTACTATCTCAGAGTCAAGTCCATATTTAGTGCTAAATTCACGAAAAGCATCGGTATCCATAAAAGATTTAACACAATCAAAGTTAGGTGTTATACCTGACTCCTTACCTTCGTTGATTTCCCAATCTTCAGAGTTGCGTTTAATTCTTTCCAGTAAATCCCATTTAAATTCAATAGTCTTCATCATAAAAGAACCAGTACAAGAAGTATCGAGCATGGAGCGATTATTGAGAGAAAGCCGAGCATAAAAATTTTGAATAATAATTTCTCTTGAGAGGTCATGATTGGGGCATGAATATAACATTGACTTAAGCCTCCCCCAAGCCTGAGCGATGTTTTCTCCTTCGTGAGGCCAAAAATTATATATATAATTATGATCACAATGAACCAGATGCATAGGATAAAACTTCTGATGAAATTCCAATTTCAAGCGGTTGTAATTCCATGATCCAATATCATCACACAGCCTAAACCATGTCAATGTCTTCCCTTCAAATATAAAGGGAAGACCTTCTTCGTGATAACATCCTCGGGCATACCTGCAAGCTTAAATAATCCACAAACTTCATCCACATAGATTAGGTGTAAATCGGGATGCAATATTCCATCTCCTGTAAAAGGATTAGCTAGCAGTTTCTCTATCATACCCGAAGGAATTTCAAAATAAACATTTTCAGTAGGTTGAGGAGCAACTCTTTGCCCTACTGGTTGGGGTGAAGATACCCCGAACAAGCCCCTCAAAGGATTACTTTCCATAGTAACAAGTGATAGTAAATTTCAGCACACCATATCAATTTTTCCTTACCAAATTCCACCTACCAAAGGCGCTTCACTCCCCAGCAACGGCCCCAGAAAAGAGTCTTGATGGCCCACAAGTATAGGGGATCTATCGTAGTCCTTTCGATAAGTAAGAGTGTCGAACCCAACGAGGAGCAGAAGGAAATGATAAGCAGTTTTCAGTAAGGTATTCTCTGCAAGCACTGAAATTATCAGTAACAGATAGTTTTCTGATAAGGTAATTTGTAACGGGTAACAAGTAATAAAGGTAAATAAGGTGCAGCAAGATGGCCCAATCCTTTTTGTAGCAAAGGACAAGCCTGGACAAACTCTTATATAAAGGAAAGCGCTCCCGAGGACACATGGGAATTATCGTCAAGCTAGTTTTCATCACGCTCATATGATTTGCGTTCGTTACTTTAATAGTTTGATATGTGGGTGGACCGGTGCTTGGGTACTGCCCTTACTTGGACAAGCATCTCACTTATGATTAACCTCTCTTGCAAGCATCCGCAACTATAAAAGAAGTATTAAGGTAAACCTAACCATAGTATGAAACATATGGATCCAAATCAACCCCTTACGAAGCAACACATAAACTAGGGTTTAAGCTTCTGTCACTCTAGCAACCCATCATCTACTTATTACTCCCCAATGCCTTCCCCTAGGCCCAAACAATGGTGAAGTGTCATGTAATCGATGTTCACATGACACCACTAGAGGAGATACAACATACATCTCATCAAAATATCGAACGAGTACCAAATTCACATGACTACTTATAGCAAGACTTCTCCCATGTCCTCAGGAACAAACGTAACTACTCACAAATCATATCATGTTCATAATCAGAGGGGTATTAATATGCATAAAGGATCTGAACATATGATCTTCCACCGAATAAACCACTAGCATCAAGTACAAGGAGTGATCAACACTACTGGCAACCCACACGTACCAATCTGAGGTTTTGGGAGAAAGATTGGATACAAGAGATGAACTAGGGTTTGAGATGAGATGGTGTTGGTGAAGATGTTGATGGAGATTGACCCCCTCCCTATGAGAGGATCAATGGTGATGACGATGGTGACGATTTCCCTCTCCCGGAGGGATGTTTCCCCGGCAGAACAGCTCCGCTGGAGCCCTAGATTGGTTCCACCAGGGTTTCGCCTCGTGGCGGCGGAGTTTCATCCCGAGAGCTTGCTTATAATTTTTCCAGGGCAAAAGACTTCATATAGCCAAAGATGGGCACCGTAGGCCTGCCAGGGGGCCCACGAGACAGGGGGCGCCCCCACCCTCGTGGATGGTGGGTGGCCCCCTGTGGTGCTTCCTTCGCCCAATATTTTTTATATATATTCTAAAAATGACTCCCGTGGAGTTTCATGACTTTTGGAATTGTGCATAATAGGTCTCTAATATTTGCTCCTTTTCCAGCCCAGAATTCCAGCTGCCGGCATTCTCCCGCTTCGTGTAAACCTTGTAAAATAAGAGAGAATAGGCATAAGTATTATGACATAATGTGTAATAACAGCCCATAATGCAATAAATATCGATATAAAAGCATGATGCAAAATGGACGTATCAGTACTCCTGACATAATTCCAGCTCTATAAGTTTCATCTCCTCGAGAAAAATATCAGAGAGAAAGTTTCATTTTGGTCTACGATACGGAGCCGCTTCCACCTAGTGTTCTTCTTCGGGAGTCATGATTTGGAGTATGTTCGTGGCTCAGGAGAGAGGGATTTGTCACCGTCGTCATCACCAACCCTTCTCCATCAACATTTTCATGATGCTCACAATCATGAGTAAGTAATTCCTTTGTAGGCATACTGATGGAGATGGATGAGATTTCATATGTAGTCGTGTCAATTTGTTAGGGCTTGATCCCTAGTATTCATTATGTTCTGAGGTTGATGTTGCTATGACTTTGCTATGCTTAATGCCTGTCACTAGGGTCCGAGTGCCATGATTTCAGATCTGAACATATATGCTTTCATGAATATATTTGAGATGTTGATCTTAACTGCAAGTTTTGTGCACCTGTTATCGTTCTGAACCCTAGACCCCCAAGGTGACCATGAATTAGGATATTGACAGGGATGACTTTATCTTGAGGAGTTCATTAATTAATTATGTGCTAATGCTTTGTTTTGGTTCTCTATTAAAAGGAACACCTTGATTACCGTTAGTTTCCATTAGGACCCCGATGTCGCGGGAGGATAGGGCAAAAGATGTTATGCAAGTTCTTATCGCAACCTGAGCAAAGACAATCGTATTAAAACATAGGCATGAAGTAGCGACGGATATTTGAATAGGTATTGTACAATGAGCATCGTATGACTGAAGTACCCCTCCCGCGTCCCACAAGCAACCGGGAGGGCCAACCCCAGCGCCGCCGAGGGTCTTCCCTTACTCCAATCTACCCCCTCACCACCGCCGGGCAAAGACCGGCCGGAGGCAGAAGGGTCTCATCTTTCCTCGTTTGTGGGTTGCTAGCACGGGCGGACGACCTTGGGCAATGGCGGCGTGCTGACAGCGGGGCGTTTTGGCGCACCAGCGAGTGGTGGCGGAGTTGCGCGCAACGCGTGCGACCATGTTGCTCCATCTCGGATATGTGGTGGGATGCTTGTTCTGTGCATCCGTGGCAAGCTAGCTGCTCGATGTGGATAGGCATGATCCAGGCGCATGTGTAGCGGGTTGCACTAGCGTCCACCAGTGGCTACACCTTGTATTAGAGGATGCTCTGTGTTTGGCGGGGCGTGCCTGGTCTGGAGGTTACAACGGTTCTGGTCTTCTGGCGGTGCCTGATTTTGGATCAGATCGCATTTGCTTCCCCCTACTCGATGTGCTCCGCCATACGGATCTAGGTCATGAGACTTGCTGGTCCTCGATGCGGTTGGAGCTGGAGGTGGGGGATTTAGATCGAGAGAAATCCCTATTCAGCTCTGGTCTGCCGCGGCATTCGTCAAATCTCCTTCTACCTCCACCAAGCCATCGTTCTTCCGGGTGAAAGCCCTAACTTCAGTGGGCGATGATGGTGCCTTCGGCGTCATTCCCTTCTTGAAGGCGCCTCCTTGAGAGATAGCTGGCTGGTGGACATCATTGGGTTGGCGTTGAGGTGGTGCGGTGTGGTGTCTACCGTGTTAGTGATGACGGGTCTCGGTGGCGTGGCGTAACGGGTTCTCGGCAATGGACGTGTGTTGATGGATGCACACAGGATGGTGACGTTGTCTGGTATCGTGGTGGCGTCGATGGTAGTTGGGCCTGACAAGGTCAATGCGCTGATTTCTCCTAAAGTTGGGACGGTGGAAGATGGCGGCGGCGGATTCTGGAGCGTGTGCATGCAGTGCGCGCTCATGGTCGGTTGGTGCTCTCGGCTTGTCGGCGGGCAGTTTAGTGAGGCCACCAGATTAGATGGTGTGTGTTGGTGCGAGGTTAAGGGCATACCATGAAGTTAGTAGGCGTAGCGACATAGATCAGAAAGGTGGCTTCGTAATTATCCATGTATTTATTTTCTTCGGTCTCTGTTGAATAAGATAATAAAGATGGTTGTATGCATCGCTTAATGCAGAGGCCCATGATCATCCTTCTTTTACAAAAAAAGTTACTACTGCCGATCTGTTTGCTACAAAATTGCTAATACTGTAATTTTTTTGCCACAGCTATCACTATTATCATACTACTGTGTTACTAATAAATAGTTGTAAGAAAGTTATTCTTAGACATAATTGAATTGACAACTTAACTATTAAGGTTTATAAATACTTTTTGATTTCACTTGTGTCGAATCAATAAATTTAGATGAAATAATACTTTCAAAGACTATTACGATCTCCTACACTTATAGATCATCACCATGCAGGCCTACTAATGTTTGGAAACAACCAAACAACCCAAATCAAGAAAACCTGCATCCAGTGGGTCTGACGGGACTTAGGTGCAGGTAACTAAACACCTCCTATGATGCATGACCGTGCATGCAATACACACAGATAAGTCAACCGTACATGCATATCAGAACTAGCACTTCACTCCGCTCCATTGTGAGAGCACGTACGACAAAAATCACAGCAACAAGGAAAAAGGCTAGCGAAATGGACAAAATGATCATGACATCACCTTTTAGATGTGTTAGAAGGAAGAGAGATTGGTGGAATAATTGTTGTATTGCTTGAGCCTCGTGAGTGTATATATATATATATATATATGTACAAGATAAGCTAAAACAAATCCTAGTTTATCTCATATTTCCTAATAATTAATATACTCAACATCCCTCCGCAGTCACTACACGCGGTAACGACGCAGACGGTGAGACTGGAGAAGAATCCGAAGGCAAGCCGACGGACACCCTCCCACAGTCGTAACGGTCGACGCATCACGCAAGTCGTGCCTGGAGTGGAAACCGACGAGGTTGCTCAAGCAAGGCGGTAGCCCTTTGTGCCGTTTGTCGAGGTAGCCGAGAGCGTAGGTGGTGTAGCCGTAGTCGAGGTAGCCGTGCGAAGAACACCGTGGTCGGTGCCGACTCGGGGGTCACCGGTGTCGAGGTAGTCGCTGTGGAGCCGTGGAAGAAGAGCAGCGGCGGCGGTGCTCGAAGTAGGCGATAATGAACCCGACAGCGTGACGAAGACCGGCGCGGTCGGTGAAGTTCCTGCGCGAAGGGAGGCGGCGCGACACATATCACGTGGAGGTCAACGCGCGTGGACGGCGGTGGACCCGCGGGCCGCGGCGTTACGGCTCGAAGGAGCGACGCAACGGCGGCGGGCAGGTCGGTGCGATGGCGGGGAAGACCTCGGGACGGTTGCAGAGATCGTGTGCCACGCTCGCTACAGCCCGACGAGGCGACAGTCATGGAGACCGACCGTCCCGGGGCGGCGCGCGGGTGCAGAAGTGGCTAGGGTTTAGAACCCGGAAACTGATACCATGTTAGAAGGGAGAGAGAGATTAGTGGAATAGTTGTTGTATTGCTTGAGCCTTGTGGAAGTATAGCGATCTACTTGAAGTACAAGATAAGCTAAAACAAATCCTAGTTTATCTCATATTTCCTAATAATTAATATACTGAACAAGATGAGACTCAATTAAGTCTCATCGACATGTGCCGTAGATAGACCCATTTTTGTTGTAATGTGTTTTAGATTACATTCATGGAAAACACTTATGGTGAAGCATCGTGAAGGATCACTTGACATGCAACGAGCAGCCAGCAAGCCACGAAACTTGCACGGCCGGTCAACATGCATAACACGACCACGCGGCCTGGCTGCATTGGCAGGCGGCCAGCGCGCTAATCACGCCCGCACGGGACGTGCGAGTGGCCGCACGCGAAGCGGCCAGCCCAACGAGCCAGCGCAAGACTGCGCGAGCCATCGCCGTACCAGCGCCCGCAATATACGTCCGAAGGACCGTGTGACAGTCTATCCCGTCGGAGCTGATGAAGATGATGACGAAGTAGCGTGCGTCGTAGATGACAAACGGCGGCGGCCGACGGAAGCCGATCTAAGATTAAAAAACCAAAAAAAATCGTCGATTAAGACAACCGACGAGAGAGAAAAAATTTCAGATAAGCGATCGGTGAAAAAGACTCTCTAGGGCAGCCGGTCAACACGACCGGCGGATGAATCCTAAATACGGGCGGCGCGGCCCCGGGCGACAGTCATGGAGACCGACCGTCCCGGGGCGGCGCGCGGGTGCAGAAGTGGCTAGGGTTTAGAACCCGGAAACTGATACCATGTTAGAAGGGAGAGAGAGATTAGTGGAATAGTTGTTGTATTGCTTGAGCCTTGTGGAAGTATAGCGATCTACTTGAAGTACAAGATAAGCTAAAACAAATCCTAGTTTATCTCATATTTCCTAATAATTAATATACTGAACAAGATGAGACTCAATTAAGTCTCATCGACATGTGCCGTAGATAGACCCATTTTTGTTGTAATGTGTTTTAGATTACATTCATGGAAAAACTCTCACACAGAGGATAGCAAAAATTAGTATACATCTCCCATGGTAATTGTGGCATTTTTACCCAATTTGTTTGTGTACTGTTCATTTCTATTTTGTACATGTTTTTTAATGGCATTTCCCAATCATAATTAGTTGCCATGGCAATTCTCGAAATATGCCATGTGTGCATTATCATACTTCATCCGTCTCAAAATAAATGTCCCAACTTTACATCAACTTTAGTTTAAAGTTGTATTAAGGTTTCAAAAGAGACGAAAATTCCTACACAAACGTACTAGTAGCTTGATTATTGGAGTAGATTTCCAACGTAGCCAGCCGGCGCCTTCCAAAACTAGGGTTCTTTGCCTCCCACCGACGCCGGCGCCGGTCCGTCCCGTCTCCGGTGGCTTTAGGGCCATGGAGGCGGAGTGGATCTCGGGCCTTGCCGGTGGGAGGGCTCCGTTTTCATATCTTTTTTCGAGCTTTGTTAGGGTTTGTGTCCTGGTCAGGAAGGCGAGACGACGACGGCTCCCTGAAGATGAAATAAAGGTCTCCCGTCTAGTACCTGTTCCGGTGATGCGTGTAGTATCATCGGTGGGCGTGTGGAGGTGTGTCTCTGACGGATTTGTCTTTGGTTGATTTGCTCGGATCTGTTCGTCGTTCGTCTTCGTTCATGTGTCTTCAGGTTGGATCCTTTTGATCTACACTCTTCATCCGCGGAGTTTGCTATTCTGGTGCATTGATTCTATGGGACCTTAGCACGACGACTTTCCGACTGTCTACTACAACAAGGTTTGCCCGGCTCCGGTGAGGGAGGGGCGATGACAGCGGCGCGCCTTCGGCTCGCTTCAGTGTTTGTAGTCGTCGCTAGATGGTCTACGGATCTGGATGTAATTTTTATTATTTCTAGAGTTCGCTGTACTATCATGATTGAAGATGAATAGATTAAAAGCTTTTTCGCAAAAAAGACACTTATTTTGGGACAGAGGGAGTATATATTAAGAGTATTTTTTGCCATTCTTCTTTAGGAATCAAAATATTATTAAAACATACCATTTATTAAAAAATAACACCATGCCGAATTGTAAAATAGTTTGTTCTACTCCAATGGAAATTTTTTGTTTTCATTACTTTTTTCTCAGTTTCTTTTTGCCATCGTCTTATACAAAACAATGGCAATTTAGGATCTGATGGCAAATTAGTAACATATTTTTTTTGTAAAGTGACATGCAAATTTTTGACAAAACCACATGGCAAATTTCTTAGGTAATTTTTTGAAAAGTGAAATAAAAAATGTCAAAATTGTATTTGCCATGTCACTGTTACAACTTTTGCCATGCCACAACCACACTTTTTGCCGTGGAAAATTCGTTAAACTTTTCGCCATGGCAAAAAGCTAAAACCTGTTGCCATGCAAACCTACAAATAGTTTTTGTAAAATCGTTTTTGCCATGATCTCTTTTCTCATGGTCACATGAAAAAATCATAATATTTTTTTGTTTGTAAAGATGGCAAATTTAGGTCTTTCAAAACACTTTTTCCCAAAACATGGCAAATTGTTTAAAACTAAGAATAGAGAAACTACTCCATATAAGATTTCATGCCACACACGTGGCAACTTTTAAGTTTTTTTTCTTCTTATGGTCACATGGTAATTTCAAAGCACCATTCTACAAACACATGGAAATTCTCATGAATTTGTTTTCTATGTGATGAGGCAACGATATGAACTTTTTGATCTGCACATATGGCATTTTTTAAAACCATTGTATTTTTTTACAATGCCAATTTCAGGTATACAAAAAAGAGGCCACATGGCAAAAAAAAATAACACGCAAAGGTTGTGTCAACAAAACTATGATATGTTCTTTTCTGTTCTCTTGTTTGTTGTGTTTGGAACATTTTTTAGTGCACATTATGCCTTGCTATTTTTCTATTTCGCTCTTGCTTTATTTTGAAAGAAAAACAGTTACCTGGGTTTCTGGCCCAACAACGGAGATCACGCTGGGTTTGCGCTGGAGCGAAGCACTCCCTATAAGCTACTAGTAGACTGCCCGTGCGTTATCACAGGCCAAAAATATATATGTAAACAATGCTCATTTTTCTTCCTACGAACAAGCACATTGCACACGATGTCCAACCACCCCACAAACACAACTACACAAGCATGTTCTTCTCTCTATTCCGACAAACACCACACACCCTTTTAGCCGCTCTTTTCCATCCAACTTTTTGTCCATCACCTTATGTGTCCATACATCATTCATTATCTTAATCTATTGCCCCTTGAATCATGCATTTAGCTTTCATGTCGTTATTTTATTGTCTCACTTTACTATGTACGTCGTGCAACATGGTACACCCCAATGGTGAGATATTAAATAAGGTGCCACATATGGACATAGAAACATTATTTCCACCATATGTTCATTCAGAAGTTGATTATGAATAATGTTGTGTTTGCTTCCAGCCTCCACACGGGCTCTTCTTCCATCTCCATCAAAGATGTATCTCCATCACTTCACCTCCCCAAGACTTCTTATGTAACTCAAATATACATACAACAATGTTGGATATCCATTTCGTATTCCATGAGCCCTCCTGCTTCTCTTTTGTCATTGTGTCACCGTTCTGCCATGTCAGCACTGTGACGCCCGGATAATTAAGCTACAATGATCCCACGCTAATGGTGCCACGTCACCTCGGATTCTGCTGCTAATCTATTGTTAGATCAAAACCGGTCCAAAATTCAAATTCAAAGTTTGGCAAATAATAAAAGTTTTCAAACATTAAAATAAAAATGTTCGGGTTGTACTAAATATTACATAAATAAATATGGTGTAGTAAGCACATTTTTATAAAAAAGGCCTAAATAATTTAAAATGATTTAAAACAGAAAAGTTAATAAATAAAAGAAAGAAAATACAAAAGAGAAAAACTAAACTAACAAAAAAAAACAAAGAGAAAGCCCCCCCCCCGCTGGGCTAAGTGGCCCAGTTGGTCCTCCGCCGTCCGAACGGGCCGGCCCACTCCCCGCACGCCCGCCTGGCCTATAGGCCACACCCCGCTAACCCTAACCCCATCCCACGACCCCCACTTCCCCCCACTCGTCTCCCCTCTCCCTCCCTCGTCCTCCCACACCGCCAACACCACACAGCGCACACACAGGGGAGAGGAGCTCCTCGTCCGATCCCCATGGCTAGCGACCGCCTCGGCCTCCTCGCGCACGCCCCTCCGACCGCTGGCGGGCCAAGCTGGCCTAGTGGATCCCGAAGCCCACCTCGCCGGGCCGCCCCATTCCCCCGCCCGTCGCCGGATCTCCCTCGTCGGACCTCCCCGAACTCCGTCGAGCCCACTGCCTAGTCCCTACCACTCCCCGTGAGCTTCCCCCTCTCCCCCCGTCTCCGCCGCCCGCATCGCGGCACCTCCCGCGCGCGCCCGCACGCTGCTCCGCGGCCGCCTCTGCGCGCCCGCGCCGCATCGCCACCTCCCCTCCTTCCTCTCTCTTCTCACCGCGCACACACCCCGGCCCCTGCCGCTCCCCACCGCGCGGCCTCACTCACGCGCTAGCACGTCCCGTCGTCGTGCGCCGCTCCCCTGCTCCCCGCGTCGCGAGCTCCCGCCCCTGGCCTGGCCTCCACTCGCCGGCGGCCGCGCTCGGTCATACGCCCGCGCCCTGGCTACTCCGGCGCTCGCGCCGCCCCTGCCCTTGCTGTCCGCCACCGCCGCCCATCGCAGCGCCGCGCACCCCCTGGACGCGCGCTTGCCTCGCTGTTGCCGTGTCCCCGCCTGCTGGTCGTCGCTTCGCTCGGCGCCGCCTCCTCTGCCGCGCCACCGCGGCCCCTCCCGTCTCCGGCCGCTGCAGGCCCTGTCCCGCCGAGCCATGCTCGCTGGCGGCGCGCCTTGGCCGCGGCCACGCCTCGGGCGTGTGCGCGCGAGCCTGGAGGGTCCGTCCCGCCCCCGCCCGTTACGTCCGCCCGTTAAGGCTCCCTCTGAGCCACTGACTTGGGGGCCACCCCACAGAACGTTTCCAAAAAAAAAAGAGGATTTATAAAAAAAATAATATAAAAATATAAATATAATTAATTAATTAATTACAGAAATAATTAACTTAATTAATTTTGATTAATTAAACTAAATCTAATTAAACATTAGTTATCTAATTAACCTGGTTAGTTAATTAGCTAATTAATTAGTATGACAGTGGGGCCCCCCCCTAATTAATACTAATTAGGTTAATTAAATTGTTTAATTAAAATGTGTCACTGACCAGTGGGACCCACTGGTCAGGTTGACCAGTCAACCACTGTTCACTGCTGACGTCAGCATGACATCATGCTGACGTCATAAATCCATTTTCGAATTAAATTAAATAATTAATTAAATTTCAGAAATTAATAAAATCTTTAGAAAATCATATCTTTTAAACCGTAACTCGGATTAAATTATTTTCAACATGAAAGTTGCTCAGAACGACGAGACGAATCCGGAAACGGAGCCCGTTCGTCCGCCACGCATCCCTAACCTATCAAACTCGCAACTTTCCTCCTCCGGCTCCTCTGCCCGAAAACGCGAAACACCGAGGTTAATTTCCCGGATGTTCCTCCCCTTCACCGGTACCACCTCGTACCGCGTTAGGGCACACCTAGCATCACGCTTTGTCATGTCATGCATCGTCATGATTTTGTTTGCATTATATTTATTGTTTCTTCCCCCTCTTCTCTCGCTAGACATCGAGACCGACGCCGCTGCTACCCAGTACGACTACGGTGTTGACGACCCCTCTCTCTTGCCAGAGCAACCAGGCAAGCCCCCCCTTTGATCACCAGATATCGCCTACTCTTCTCTCTACTGCTTGCATTAGAGTAGTGTACATGTTACTGCTTTCCGTTAATCCTATTCTGATGCATAGCCTGTCCTTGCACTACTGTTGTACCTTTACCTGCAATCCTAATGCTTAGTATAGGATGCTAGTTTATCATCAGTGGCCCTACATTCTTGTCCGTCTGCCATGCTATACTATCGGGCCGTGATCACTCGGGAGGTGATCACGGGTATATACTATATACTTTATACATGATACATGTGGTGACTAAAGTCGGGTCGGCTTGTGGAGCACCCGCGAGTGATTCACGGATTGGGGGCTGAAAGGACCTTTGTCCCAACGGCCCTCTGTGTGGATCTTTGTGGCGAAGCGACAGGGCAGGTTGTGACCACCTAGGAGAGAGGTGGGCCTGGCCCTGGTCGGCGTTCGCGGATACTTAACACGTTTAACGAGATCTTGGTATTTGATCTGAGTCTGGCCTGGTCCTATACGCACTAACCATCTACGCGGGAGTAGTTATGGGCACTCGACGTCGTGGTATCAGCCGAAGCTTTCGTGACGTCAGCAACGGAGCGGCGCGCGCTGGATTGGACTGGAACGCCTACTAGGCTAGGTCTGCTTCCGGCCGCCCACGCAACGTGCAGGTGTGCTAAGGGCGATGGGCCCAGACCCCTGCGCTTAGGTTTAGACCGGCGTGCTGACCTCTCTGTTGTGCCTAGGTGGGGCTGCGACGTGTTGATCTTCCGAGGCCGGGCATGACCCAGGAAAGTGTGTCCGGCCAAATGGGATCGAGCGTGTTGGGGTATGTGGTGCACCCCTGCAGGGAAGTTAATCTATTCGAATAGCCGTGATCTTCGGTAACAGGACGACTTGGAGTTGTACCTTGACCTTATGACAACTAGAACCGGATACTTAATAAAACACACCCTTCCAAGTGCCAGATACAACCGGTGGTCGCTCTCTCACAGGGCGACGAGGGGAGGATCATCGGTTAGGATTATGCTATGCGATGCTACTTGGAGGACTTCAGTCTACTCTCTTCTACATGCTGCAAGACGGAGGCTGCCAGAAGCGTAGTCTTCGAAAGGATTAGTTATCCCCCTCTTATTCTGGCATTCTGCAGTTCAGTCCACATATGATACCCTTATCCATTTGATACCCATGCATATGTAGTGTAGCTCCTTGCTTGCGAGTACTTTGGATGAGTACTCACGGTTGCTTTCTCCCCCTTTTCCCCCTTTCCTTTCTTTTCTGGTTGTCGCAACCAGATGCTGGAGTCCAGGAGCCAGACGCCACCGTCGACGACGACTCCTACTTCACCGGAGGCGCCTACTACTACGTGCTGCCCGCTGACGACGACCAGGAGTAGTTAGGAGGATCCCAGGCAGGAGGCCTGCGCCTCTTTCGATCTGTATCCCAGTTTGTGCTAGCCTTCTTAAGGCAAACTTGTTTAACTTATGTCTGTACTCAGATATTGTTGCTTCCGCTGACTCGTCTATGATCGAGCTCTTGTATTCGAGCCCTCGAGGCCCCTGGCTTGTAATATGATGCTTGTATGACTTATTTTATTTGTAGAGTTGTGTTGTGATATCTTTCTGTGAGTCCCTGATCTTGATCGTACACGTTTGCGTGTATGAATAGTGTACGGTCAAATCGGGGGAGTCACAAGTTGGTATCAGAGCCGACTGCCTGTAGGAATCCCCCTTCCACACTCCTTGGCCGAAGTCGACTCTAGACATTGCAAAAACTTTTACTAACATGGCTGTGTGCCTTACGGGCCCACGTCGCCATTGGGTGGTATTAGGATATTTTACTCCTTGTCTATACTCTGGGACTCTGATCTCTCTTCTATTCGGGTTAAACGAATTTTGCTAAATCTAACATTAGGATCTCGTTATCACTTTCACCCGGAGAGCCCCCTTTTACTGTTGATCGCCTGCTACACGTGAAGACCCTGAAGATACTCTCCGCTATTAACCCGAGAACTTGTGTTCATCGCGTTTGCAATTCCCCTTCCACCGTCAACCCTTATGGATGACTACTTGTAGTTGTTATTCTTACATTCATCCCCAGTTGGTCTTGTTATTACAAGATACCCCGAAATACTCGTCGATGTTTGGATAACCATGGACATAGTGAAAGAATCTAATCACTTGAAACCTAGACCATACGATAAACCACCACCTACAACAAACTGGGGAATCATTTGTATAGCCCTCTTATAGTAATAGTTGGATGCCCATGCATTGCCACAGAACACGAAACTTAAAACATCAAAACCAATGATCAAACAACATGTATGTCACATGCGACCTATGACCGTTGTGATAAATATCACCTTGAAGCACATCCTTGCTAGTACATCCTTTTCTATATGAACTCTGTTGTGATACATTACTAAGATGTCGTCCTTTTCATTACCTCTCTATGCCTCTCAACTCCCCATCTGGGTCCATCGATGTTTTTTTCTCATCATATGCTTCACCCTGCCTAACATTGCCATCTTAACCAACAAGAATTGTATATGATAACGGATGTTAGTGCATCAAGTGGCATAATCCCACAAGGTATTTGCTAGGGTGGCACTTCCAACAAAACACATGGCACATTATAAATTAATGTCAAATAATTGTAGTTATATATTCACCTAGTCACTTATGCTATCAGACAACTATGATCAACAAGGAATGTGCATGGTTAGTGCTACAGATAATAAAATGATAAACGTTGGACACATACACAGAAAATTTATATCGTTTGAGGAAGGCAAAGGTTGTTTAAGTATCGTCAAGCATGTCAAGATGACATCAATACAAATATCCATAATTTGGTCCCAACACCCAATATCTTTCACACATAGGTGTATCATTCCATTTATAGATAGGAGAGAATACAGGTTTTTGTGTGGTTACCCCAAAGACGTGCACAACGAGAATGGCGCCTTCAGGGTTACCGATGAGCATATGAGAGGGGGTTGCTCAGCCCCACCAGAAGATGATCAGGTTACAGGGATAATTCTATCTAGTCCCTTGACGCCATCGCGTGCCCAACGCATGGCTTCGTCCTTGATGGTGCTAAGAAGGTGTGAGTTGGACGGTTGCAAGCCATCGAAGATGGCTGCATTCCTGTGCTTCCAAATGAACCAAGCTGTGATGATCACGAGAGAGGCAAAGCCCTTGCGCTGCTGAGGCGGGGCCACGGCGGGCCACTCCAGCCACCAGTCGAAGAAGGTGGTCTGGACGTCCGGGATGGGCGGCGGTAGTCGACACCAAGACTTGACCTCGTGCCAGGTGATCCTCGAGAAGACAAAATCAATGAGGAGGTATTGCAGGGATTCTTCTTCCTTAGAGCATAAGCAACAGACGGGTGGGTGCTGAAGACCATGCTTGGCCAAGCGGTCCGCCGCCCGACAACAGTTTTGCGATGCAAGCCAGAACTTCACATTTAGCGGAGCCTAGCTGCGCCAAATGATCTTCCAGAATGACGCCGTCGTGGATCCAAGGATGACGAATATTATGAGACTTTAGCCAGAATATTAAGAAAATTTTAATTGATCATTACATATCATTTTCCAATAGGCCCTATTTTCAAGAAGCACTGTGGCTGTTTACACTGAGATAATATCTGGATACTATAACAATGTACAAAGCAGACCTCAAACTTAATGTAAGTTAAATATAGTATTAAAAACACAAGAAATAGTGATAGAAATTATACTCTTGTTTACCTGAGGTATTAATAAGCAATTGGAAGTTGGATTTCTAGAGCCTACATTCACAATTCTAACCTCGAAAGAAAGAACAAAGAAGAAACCAATGGGTGGACCATGAGAGAGTAACATAAAAGATTTGTACCACAACTTTCAAACATGATATGTTAGTTTCTCACAAAGGCAAACTCAGTAGTGTACAGAAATGGTCAAATGACCATAATCAACTAATCAATAACCAAGACAAAAGAACAAAGTAAATCAGTTACAAACTTCCTAATTATTACTGTATGAATTATGTTTGGTTAAAGCTCATGGTCCTGTGTGCTGCAAATAATGACATGTAAGAGACCATTAAAAAAACACAAATACTTAAAAGATCGTAATCAACCTGTGTACGAGTGCAACCGGTCTGTCTTGTCCCAAAGAGATGCCCATGCGCGTACCCAGCTCAATAGAGTTTTCCAGAGAAAATATTGTACACGAAGACAGCTACTTCTACTTGGTCCAGTCAGTCATGTGTTGTTGGGTATAGTCAGTACTCAATAATCATTTGAAAAGAAAAAGATAACAATCAGGCGCTGTAATGGCCGATGGGACTTTCTTCTATCATAAGACTAACTTTCTTGTATGAAGTTGATATGCGTTTGAATTTTCATGGCGTACCATAGAAGATCAGATAGCTAGTTCTCAGAAAATAAGAATGACAAAACATATACTCAGTTTATTTGTTTATTTATTAAGGAAGCTAAGATGCTACTACATGAGTAATTACTGAAATAATCAAGCTGCTACTAAAAGTTCAATTGCAAACGTATGACAATCTGCTTTTGGGTCACTCTTCTTTGTGAGACTTTTTTTCATGCTAAATTTTCTATGTCTGCCGCTTCAGGCCAAGGTGCTATCCTTCAAACTTGGGTTTGCCGTGTGGCTAAGTATCTTGTCCAGCGGCTCGGCCGCATAGGAGGGCATTCTTGGGGATAAGGAACTTGTCATCCTCTCATTATCAGGAGGTATGCCAATTTTTATTGTAGTATTTCCCAAAGCCGTATTGTAATTTTAACAAATTAAACACAACCCAATCTTCTTGATTGTCAAGCGTTTTCATAAGAGAACATAGTACCCATACCTGAACATTATACCGTGAAACGCCATCCCTCAAGTTGTAGATTTGTCTACTTGCCAGCAACCATTTTCCTCCATTTAGTCTGCACAAAATTTAGGATTCGCTCAGATTCAAATCACGGAAAGTAAAGCCACAAAGACAGGAAATCGCTCCCATATACTTGAAACAAAGGTCGCGCATATGCATACCCAACGCTACCACAGGGAATCAAATTCAGTTGCTCACGAACTTCATAAGATGGCTAGAATGTATGGTAGTTGTGAGTGGGTGGAAGTACTCCTAGTGAGCTGCTTCCCCTCCTTTCATCTGATCTGATATTAAATAAAGAGGGGTTTCAATTTCAAAAAGTAAAAAATAACAGGGTACTAATTGTTGGGCGGGCGGGGGATGTGGAGGCGGTGTAAACTAACTGTCGGTGCTCTCAAATGATATTTTTTAACTTTGAGCTGATGATCATTTTTTTGTGGGAACTAATAATAGTAGTTTACACAAAAAATAGTAGTTTACACATCAAACAGAATCTGAGCCAAAATCATAAAGTCCCTGCTGAACCCTGTGTTCAAATCAGAACTGACACCAGACATCAATGATCTGAAAATACCTATGAGACGCCATGGCATGGCTTAGCCTAACGGTTCTAGATACTATCAGTAAGAAAAGAGATGTATTATAACATTACCTGACCAACAGTTCCACAAATAAGCTGTACATGACTGACAGGTGCAAATATACTACCTCTTATATTTAGGAACAGAGGGTGTACAATAAAATAGTAAGAAACAACCTTCTTTTACGCCCAATATACTACTCCCTCCGGTCCTTTTTACTCTGCATATTAGAATTCTCTGAAGTCAAACTTCACAAAGTTTGACCATATTTATATGAAAAAATATCAACATCTGCCATGCTAAAGTTATACAATATGAAACTTTAAGTCATGACACATCTATTGATATTGATTTCATATTGTGAATGTTGGTACTTTTTTCTATAAAGTTGGTCAAACTTTACGAGGCTTGACTTCAGTCAAATCTTATATGCAAACTAAAAAGGACCGGAGGGAGTATCGTTTTAGAAATGCACTCCATATTGTGAGTTGAATCACCTTTTAAACATGCAGAGATCATAAATGCTAGTAGGCTAATATTTCCTTGCGACTCGGCTTCTGTTGTTTTAAATGACAAATATGTAGTCATTTTATTGGCTGGGAAATTTTATGGCAGTCTGAAATGACTCATTTTACATCATCCCTTTATCTGCAATGATCTAAACTCCTTTTGCTGAAACTCGTAGCAAGATGGTAGT